>NC_067134.1:2516683-2597931 GCF_021347895.1 Acanthochromis polyacanthus | reverse complement strand
GTATAAGGCACAAAAGATACGGTCCGAATTTCCATATAACCACTTAAAAATGCGCAAACACATGTATTAGTATGTTTTTTTGACATAACGTTCATTTTTCTCTGTGTCAAGAAGCGGTGAAGCTGTATGGGACAGGGGAAGGTGTCTGGCTGAGAACAGGGCTCACTAAAGGCCGACCGCGGTCCGGATCCGGACCCAGACACCGTCTATACGGGTGTAAATTTGACAGGTCGCTTCTATTTTACCGGTACAGCTTTCCAGTGTTTATCATTGGTCTATCGGCTCAGAAACACACAGACCAATTATGTACGAGTTCAGGCATCCCACGTGACGCTACTCAGCCAATGACATCGCTGAATTGCATCGCAGCTCTGCCTTCAAAAAGCAGCTGAGAGATGAGGGACAGAGAGGACAGTAGTGATGGAAGTTCAGCTCTTTTCAGAGAGCTTTTGGCACTGCTTCCAAAGAAAAGCCGGTTCTTTCGGCTCCCAAATGGCTCCTAATTTATTATTCTTTGTAGCCTCATGTTTTTGCCTAACCAGGCAAATATGAATCATTTGTGTTTTGACAAACTCTTTTTCATTCAGTGTTTTTATGAGAAGCCTTATAATTGACTCATTTTGTACATTTGCTCTGTTACAAAAACAGGTATTCTTGCTTTTGTTTATTATTTCAACCAAACTTTTTTGCACAAAAAATAAATGAACAAAACTCTGCACATGAACCCACAGAACCAGAACAGAACCAGAACCAGACTCAGTATTCAAACAGTATAAATGTCCTCAGAGCAGGCTGACATTTAGAAAAATCAGATGGCTGAGCTTGGATGGGCTGATACATTTCTTCTTTCAGTGAATATCTGCCTTGTTTTTGAGAAGATTCTCTCAGATGGAAGAAGTTGTCTCTCCTCCATCACCTTCACCAGGTGGGGCAGACTGAGGCCTTGTCCTGCTCCAGCTCAGTGGGTCGTCTGCTGGTTGGATGAGGGGTTCCTCTAGATATGATCCTCCATTACCACATCAGCTGTAGGATTTCTCCTGAATCATCTCCTGTAGCTCTTCCATCAAAGAGGCTCCACACAGCAGAAGTTTGAGGTTCCTCCTCCTCTTGGTCCTCTAATGGTGGAGGTGTCAGGCTGCTGCTCTTATTCTCTGAAGTGTCTCATCAACAGCTCTGTTGTCACTGAAGGCAAGCTTCTTTAATCTAGGATCCAGTAACATGTTTTCTGCTAGGACAGTGTTAAACTCCATACTCCATTAAATACGTTAGGAGTCGGCTCTTCAGATTCACTACAAAGCATCGGCTCTGAGAGTCGTATCTTTTGTGCCTTATACATCTCAAGAGGACAGACTGTGGTCACATGCTGACCACGTTTGGCTCAGCAAACAGCTGTAAGGCAGCTTTCTCAACTATGAACATAATCAAAATATGTTTTGAGAACGGCTCAAACAAGCAGCAGCTCAGCTCTCCCATTAAGCTGCAGAGATATTAGGGGAGTGATATGAGACAGACGAAAATGTAAAAGTGTTCACATGTTTACATTTATGAGATTTAATTATTGTTAAAGATGTATAGAAGTTGATTCAGGTTGTTCAGTCATGCTTTTTTAAGTTCTGCACTTTATTCTAAGATATACAGTTATATATAAGTTATTTATTAATAAATGTCAAAATGTTTTTGAACCGTACTGAATTTATTTGACGGTCAGTTTTTGATTACAGGCAGACTCTAATAAAACTACCAGGTTACATCAGCATATATCACAGTAACTCAAGTTAGACATTATGATGTTCTGGACCTTTGCTGACTGGACCTCTCTGAATTTTAGCTGAATACCCCTGGCTTAGCAGAAGAGGGACATGAGTCTACAACTGTCAGGGTCCTCTCCTCATTCCCTCCCCACCTGGCATCCCAAACAAAACCCCCTCCCTTATCCTTTTCCTCCCTGTCTTGCCTCCCGTCTCCCATCCATCCCTTTTCCTCTGCTTTCCCTCACAGCACGGCACCTGAGTGGAGTTCGGCTTCACAGCCGTCTCCACTCAGGTAATCAACCTCCTCCACGAGTACCGGGCAGCTGGAAGAAATCATCCTGATTACTCACCAAGCAATAAGTACCGGCTCAACACTCCACACCCTGCCAGATTGTTGAAATAGACTTTGCTGTCAGTTCACTCTCTAGCCTCCAGAAAGTTTGTTGAAAATTTGACGTTTTTCTAGCGTATCTCTCTCCTGCCTTCTTCCAGACCCAGCTGCCCGGGAACTTACCCACCCGAAACCCTCACCTGAACCCCCCAACCCATTCGGCACCGGTCTCCTCCCCACTCGGATCCCCCATTCCGCCCGGACCCCCTCCTGGAACCCCCGACCCATTTCCTTCCCGGCCGCTGGAGCTGCAGCAGTCAACCGGCTGCTCCCTGCCTCCCGGAGCTCCTCCCGGAACATCACCTGCGAGACGCCGTCTCTGCCCGGCCAGTCCAACACCTCGGCCCCCCGGATCGTCAGAGTGCTACGTCTCGTTCCCTCCGAACCCCTCCTCCTCCATCGAACTCTGAGCCCTTTGACGTCTGGCCGCCAGGGATCCCCCACAGCCATCTGCGACGCTCCGGTCCCGCCCGGACCTTGGACAACCGCCGATCCCCGTCCCCAGACCCACCCGGCCACATCCTCCCTCCACCAGCATCCCTGTTCCTGCATCCCGGTCTCTGCACTCCAGCCATATCCACCCCTGTACAATAAAACCCTTTTTCAACTTCTCCGGTTCTGGTATGGGAGACGCCAGCGTGTCGTCATTTGCTATGGTCACGTGGTACAAGACTGCTACTGGTTGGCAAGAACCGGCAGTAACATAACGGCTTGCTACGAGAACGGTATCGTGTTTGAAACAAATACGTAAAGTTATCGCTTTTCATGAATGAAATTGCACATGTATTTACCACAATGGAAATATCGTGTGTAGTTGTTGGTTGTACGAAGCGTTTTGAGAAGGTATCGGGCTTGGAATTTCACCGAATACCGATGTCAGGAGAGAGAAGATGGCAGTGGCTTCAGCCATCAACAGGAAAAATTGTACCCCAGTAAGCAGCAGAGATCGTGTTTGTGGCTCCCACTTTTCTTCAGGTAAACTATTCAACAGTTTAGCATGTTTAGTATGTCCAACTTTGAGCTTATTTACCAAAAGATATTGATTTAGTGTCGCATCCTTCGCGTGAAGCGATCTCTACACTTTCGGTTTGGTTCAGTGTTGTCATGTGTTACCGATCGGTTTTTAGGCGATGAAAGTATACTAAAGTCGAATGAAGCATATTCAATAACATCTCCTTAAGCCAGCAGCCTCCTATTTGTAACCACATTTGTTTCTGTATACGTCTAGCGATCGTTTTTTTAGAATTAAAAAATGCTGTGGGTCTGTTACTGTTACATAGAAGCCATACTGCAGACAAAAAATACAGCAACGTATTGACGTTTCTTTGACATCTTGTTGAAGATTAACAGAAGATATATTATTTTTAATTCATAATTATATATTTTTGGGTGGGCGAACTGCCCAGCGGTGTCAAGTAAAAATAAATGTCGGTGAAGGAAATGTCCGGCCACAATGAAGGATCGTCAACCCACACAGTCTTCAAATTGTAGGGATCTGGCAAGGTTTTACTGTTTCTCTGATATCTCAGCTTACTCACGTATATTTGTCGGGCCTCAGGTGATAAGGATTGAGCATAATCGGACAATTTCACGGAAGGATAGTTCGCATCAGCCATTGTTCCTCTGGTTCCTTTTGCCAACCAGCGCGGTAATCACGTGACTTCGTGACGTCACTGTTTGTAAACATTGGCATCTCCCATAGTGGCTCTCGGCTCGGGTCTGCCTAGCTAACTCGTGACAACATCTTTTAATGACCCAACATCAGTCAGTGGAGAAAAAGAAAGCAAAGCTAAATGAAACTATTTCAGTGTTTTAATAAGCCTGTTGCTTGTCCTGTGAATACTGCTGCTTTAGGGAACACTACAGCTGGAGCTAAGGTTAAAGTTTAGGAAAGGGAGCCTGATGGAGAGGAAACATCAGCGCTACCTGATGGCAGGAGGAGGAGCTGCTGACGCTATAATGTCTATAAGTATCTAATTGGTAGTTTGAAATAAAGGAGCTGCTGTGTGTGTGTGTGTGTGTGTGTGTGTGTGTGTGTGTGTGTGTGTGTGTGTGTGTGTGTGTGTACGCGTGGACGTGTGAGTGCACGCGCACATATATGAGAACCTGACCTGGCTTTGGTTTATGAGGTTGGAGTATACCCACTAGAAAAAACTAGACTGCACCACTGGTTATGACTGTCATAACTGTGTACACGACTTGCTTTGATTTAGAGTTAGGGGAAGTGCAGGGGGGCAGGCAATACAATGAAAGTCAATCTGTCTATGAATGCCAGCGCAAGAGCTTTATTGTGATGGGCAGGAGCTTTACTGTGCACCGGCAGGCTCCGAAGCCCCGCCCACCAATGAAACGGAATATTGAGTCGTATTTTCATTTTGGGGGTGAAAACAAAAAAACGAACGGTTTCCTGTTTTTTTTGTTTTTTGTTCAAAACGAAAAAACGAACCGTTTCCTGTTTTTTTGTTTTTTGCTCAAAACGAAAAAACGGCTTGATTTTTTGTTTCTGCTTGTGTCTTTTATAGCCAGGAATCAAACGGATTCCGCCGTTTGATTCCCGGCTATAAAACAGATTAATTTTTGAAAATTATAAAAATGTGTCCTCTGTGGTGCTGAGATACGCAGATATGCCAACTCTTTTATTCCTTCTGCCATCAGGCTTTTAAATGACAGTGATGTTTTGTAGTTTTTAATGCATTCTAGGTATGTATGGATATTGTGCACTTGTCATTGTTGCACTTTATTGCTGGACCCTTCACTTGACCTTTGACAGATCCAAGTATGTGGAATGTGTGTTTAATGTCCTGTCCTGCTGCAACCCATGTCTGC
Source organism: Acanthochromis polyacanthus (assembly GCF_021347895.1). Classification (NCBI taxonomy): domain Eukaryota; kingdom Metazoa; phylum Chordata; class Actinopteri; family Pomacentridae; genus Acanthochromis; species Acanthochromis polyacanthus. Next base: position 2,592,963 of record NC_067134.1, on the reverse strand, counting down.
AAACTGAATTGCCCCTAAGGGATAAATAAAGTTATTTGAGTCTTGAATCTGAATCAGTTGTACTGACACACCTGGCCACTACAGTGCAGTTCCAACTATCCCTCTTCATCAGTCGTCCAACTAACGAGGAAGAGATGTTGTGCCATGGATAAGAGCGGAGGAAAGAGAAAACTTGATTGAGAAAGTAGTGCCTGCCATGCCATGCGTGTCTCTCTCTCTCTCTCTCTCTCTCTCTCTCTCTCTCCTGCAGTCAGATGTGTTTTTTCAAGCTCGGCACAATGTGTAGAGAATTATGTTTTGGAGTCAGACAAATCACAATGACTCATTCTTTTTTGTTTATTTCAAACCTTTTCTATTCGTATTTATCAAAAAGGAATACAACTTGTTATACATGCATTTGAGTATGGAATATGCCAAATTACTGTGCACTATATGTTTGGTCAATAAACATATACAAACATAATTAAAACAGCAGTTTTCATATCTGGTTAAGAGTGCAGTCCTATGTCAATGTCTAAGAAAAATTGTGGCCCCCTGCCATTATTTAAGTTGATTCATTTGGTGGTTTTTACACATGGTAAGTAGGATTCCCAAGCAGAAGAAAGAGGGGAACTGAACACAACAGCATAAGCTGCCTTGACCCTAATGATAATTAACCATTAAAGTCACTCCTTTTTCCCCCTAAAGTTTGCTCTGTATTTTTACATTAGCTTGGCTATTACCGCATGTTTTAGAGTGATGAGGAAATGGCTAGCAGTTTTCCAGAGAGGAGTAGTTTGCTTGAGTTCATGATGACCATCAGCTCCAGCCATGGCACAGTTCTTATGGATACCATATCATGTTGCTCTTGTCAGAGACATCAGTATCAGATAGCAGATGAGTGATTGGGTAACAAGGTGTGGTATCTGAATGCCTGATTTAACTGAGGCACCTGTTGATACCTGCAATATGGTCTTGTCTTGATTATGACTAGGTCATCTTTAGGATAGATGTGACTGGAGTCAATGTTGAAATGGCTGTGCCTGTTCCCTATTTAGGTCATCTTTAGGTTAAATGTGATTGATGGCCATAGGATGTTTCCTGATTATCGTAAATCTAATGATAGGTTTTCCAAGTGGGTAGTTAAAGTTACTGGTTACAGTGATTCACACTGCCTTTGAGTCCTCTCTCAGGCAGACCAATCAGGCGTGAGTGCCTGATTGACACATGCCTTTTTGTAATAAACCTTTTTATATACAATCAATACTGTGTGCACGGAGCTTTTTCTTCATCCTCAACACATCATCGCTGCTCAAGATACAACAGAAACATACACATAAATATAATCAGGCTGTTTTCGTCAATATTTTCTTTATCCCAGCTTCTAATCTGCTGAAGAGGCCAATTTGGCAACTCACCTGTGTTGAAGCTGTTTGCAAATATGGCTGCCTCGCTGTGTTATTTCTGTGGCTTGCCAGTTTCTCCTGCATGAAGAGGGTCAAGTAGAACTCTTTTCCGTGGTCTACACGGATCTGGTCCCACATGCCGTACTGCAGGACCGCATTTCTGAAAAAAACAACAACACAGGTGTCACAGTTAGCAAGTTACTCAACATCCTTGTTCTCCATCTCCCTTCATGATTGGCTAGATTCCATTCCATGTCAAAATTCAGCAAGGCTTCACTCAGAGTCAGCTCCCCCCACACGAGGAGTTTACGTATATATTGGACAAGTTAAATTTTTATGATAGTGTGGCATACAGAGCCATTAGTGGATTAATTAGATCTACTACAATTTACATGTGTAATTAGCATTTTATTTACAGCTCATGTTCAGTGTGTGTTGCTATTTTTCTGTATGTTTTCTGTGATGACAAGAGATTAACTGGCTGAAAATGTAGTTTTCTAGCAGTGTGCATCACCTACCAGCAGAGGGGGCGTTTGCTGCACTGTGTGTGCACAAGGAGAAAGTAAGTCTCGCATTCTAAGAACAAGAATACGCAAGTGTAGTGCAACTGTTTCTTTTGGTCTATGTGTATGTGTGTGGCACACTGCGTGTAATATACATTTTTGCACTTTGCAGATAAAAAAATAAAATCGAACACGTTAAAATTAAATTAGTAGTGGAGGGCAGCTTTATTTTATCCACTCTACAATAGCTGGCTCTGATCTTTTTCGGAACCGATTATAGGAACAAATTTGCTTTTAACACACACACAGACCACGGGATCATCTTACAGCAAGAGGTAAAGGAAACTTGCTTCCCTTACCTCTTGCTTGCAGTCCGCTACGAAAGTCTTCTATCAGAACAAGATCTGTGCTGCTTCTGATTCCAGAAAACTGTTTATGGCGTTTAACTCCCTGCTTTCTCCTCCAGCTGCTCAGCCACCCACTGCGCTGACCCTAGACATGTTTGCCTCCTTTTTCCACTAAAAAGATGGCTGCAATCAGCAACCAGTTCTCCAAACCTGACCAGTCCAGTCAGCTCAAACCCACCACTTCTGCTTCACTCTGCTCTTTTGCTCCTCTGAGCGAGAATGAGTTCTCCAGACTTCTTCTGAGCTCGAAACAAGTCCTCTCGATCCTCTCGAATTCCTCCCGGGTAACTGGCATTTTGTTGCTACTTTTAAGAAAGGCCGTGTCACCCCACTGCTCAAAAAGCCTCATCTCAACCCCGCCCAGGTTGAAAACTACAGGACAGTCTCACTTCTACCATTCTTGTCATAAACACTGGAGCGCTCAGTATTTAACAAAGTCTCTGAACATCTGCGGAACAACAACCTACTTGAGGTACTTCAGGTGTCTAGGTCACGGCTCTAAATCTCTTGCCAGACTCTTCTCTTCTGTTGATCCCAAATGATGGAACAAACTACCAAACTCTCTGCATTCTGCTGAGTTCCTTTCTACTTTTAAGAGACAACTGAAGACTGAATTGTTCAGAGAACGCCTGGGCACATAACCTGACTCTTCTCCTCTTTGACCTGTGGGGTAGAATAAGTTAGATGGTCCAAGACCCAGCAGTTAATGATTATTTAGCACTGAAAAAGTTGTGTGATGTTGTATGTTCAAAGTCATTGTAAGTAGTGATACTGAGACTGTTGAATCCCAGATGCTGAGATTGTTAGTTATTAGTTTGTTTTCATCATATGAAGAAAAAAGCAACAACAAAAAACAAACCAAAAAAAAAAAAACTGGGTGTGGGCGGCACTTCTTCTGCCACTGGATGGCTCAACTATTTCGTTGCTAACCACACTTCATTGGCGCTATGCATGGAAAGTGATGGGGTCCGATTTTCTCTAACTGCGAGTGTGGCCTCTATTATATTCAAAATATCACAACACATGCTTCAGAACATTCACCAGCTCCTAACCTCATGAACCTCACCATTGACAAACTCCACAAAAGAGAGATAGAGCTGCGTTACAGCTGTTTCTGGGAGAAGCGTCTGTTTACACTGACTTTCCGGGAAGACCCGACTAATGGATAGTCTATGACCAAGGATGGATAGGACAGTGTAGGCACCAGTTGGTATATTTTTGGTGGGTTGCCATGGTCACAGGGGGAGTTAGGTCATGTGACAAATCAGCTGAGTTTTTAAATTACCTGTTCACTCGGTGAATGGGGGGGGGAACTGAGAGGGTGAAGGGGGAAGTCGCACTTTTGCTGACTGCATGATCTCAAGACATTATGGCTCTGTTTTTAGAGATTGTGGGAATATTCTAATTATGTTTTTAGCAGCAACAAATAAGCAAAAGCAGTACATGGAGAAGTGTCTTAAATGATCAGCCAGTGCGTCCAGCAGGTAAAGTTTTTCCCCTGTTTAGCCTCTCGGCGACTATTTTTTTGTTTGATAGTCACTCAACAGATAGCCTATGATAGTCGAGTCGACCCTAAGCTGTGGAGGCCGACATGACATTTGGCCGAGTTCTCCTTTAAGTCTAAATTCTTGCTTGTGTTGTACGTCGCTTTGGACAAAAGCATCTGCTAAATGAAATTGCAGAATTGTAGAATTACAGGAAGACATAATTAGGTCATCCTTGGTCGGGAAGGATGATGTAGATGTAGTTGGACAGTGCCTATAATGTAAAACTAAATGATGAAATAGAAAGCCCACAAAGTTACCTGAACACCTCTTGATATATTGTCAGGTTGTTTTTGACAGGCATTGTTGAATGGCTGACAATTTTGCTGGAGAAACCATCTACAGCGAGGACAAGTGTCACCCCAAACATCACCAGCTTTTCATTTTGATCCAAGTGCAGTTTGTGACCCATGTATTCAGCACTGTACGGCACTGGATTCAGGTTCCTCAATCTCTGTAATTAGGCAAAAAACAACAAAAGGCAAAAAGTTATGGTAATTTCACAGTGGCTATCTGCACTATGCACTAGTGTTTCATAACACCTACCAGACAACGATCGGCATGATATGGTTGGTTAACTTGTCTCAAGACACTACCAACGCGTCCCTCAGATGCTTGGATTCCTTTTGAAGACAGGTAACCAGTCATCATTCGCCTTCCATACTGTGGTCCTGTCTTAAATTGAAGAAGAACATGCATTCCAATTAACAAAACAGTTAAAATCGAGAAACACAATCATGTTGTAGGAAATACTTCCACCTGCCCAGGCCCAGGTGGGTGGGGGTTGATGTTCATTACCCAAACAGGAGTCACCTGAGGTGATAAGACTCAGCCCTGTGTGGCCCTTATAGGTCTGTCAGGCTGGACTATAAAGTTTTACATTTACTTTTATAGTTAAGTGATGGAGTAACATTGTCTGAATATTGTAGTCAGATGAAATAGAATAATATTGACACAGATACCCCATTGCAAATATTGTATCCCCCATCACTTACATTACAGGACTATTTCTCAATCTGCTCCTGCGGCAGTCAGTTAAGTCTGTGCAGTTACAGAGAATGGCCATCAGGGGGCGCGGCCGCTTTGAAGTGTAGAATATTGCAGGCAGTGATTGTGCAAGGCACAGAATAAGCTGATCAGCTGTTCTGTCAACGCAGTCGATCAGCTGTTACTGATATATTTAATATGTTTCTGTGCAGGATTTGAATCACAATAAATTTGTTACACCTTAGAAGACATCCTTCTTTTAAGAAGCGTAACACCTGCACTACTCTGCTGAGTTCCTGCTGGTTGATACTTCGGATGCATTTTTGAGCGAGTTAAGGCGGACTCTTCACTTATTGTGTTTTGATGTGTTTGATAACACCTACTTTTGATATTTATTGTCTCAATTTATTCCATGTATCCTTAGCACCATCATCATCTATGAGACAACCAGCTTAAAGCAGAAGAAATAAATGGTTAAATAACTCTCTCTCTGGTCCTCAAGACTGATGTGCCAATGTAGAGGCTAATCTTTAACCCCAGCCACCTGCTAGTTTGTTTCACGTGACTGCATTACAGCAAAAGTAATGTATTATGGTATTTATATTACTAGGCCATTTATTTCCAACATCCAACACTGTGATAGAGCACTGAATACTTTCTAGACACTAAAAAAAGAGCCAGATGCGGTGGGCTATCTGGTCAACCTGTAGCGGACTTAAAATGATTGCTCACACTCCACAGGATCGGCATGTTTATTCTCTATAACAGAGAGGCACGGGCATGGGCGTAACCACCATCTCAGAAGTGAGGGGGCAAATTTTTCAGAGCTATTTATCATTCTCTTACATTTAATTGCACCGTCCTTAGTGGCTAAAGAACCACATAATCCCTAACAGCCACAGTACAATACCAGGGGACCAACTAGGCTAGTTCTTTAAACTATAAAACTTTAAACTATAAAATCTAAAGTTTTAGTGGCCAAACTCTAGTTGAGTTGACAACAATGTCCCTTGAACATCTACTGGACGAGTAGCCAAAGGTGCCAAACACTGAACATGAAATGATCAGTACTGCCTGGTTTCTCCCTGCAATAGATATCTTATTTTCAGGAAGTTATAATCTCTCTTTACCTGTAAAGACCCTACATCCTTGTCCCTGCTGCTGGCCTCTGATCCATCTCCTCCCTGACTCTGCTCAGCACGTCTCCTGTGGAACACCTGCGTTAGCATGCGCTCATGGTGCATTCACAGACGGCTCGGGAAAACACGTTACTGGATGCTAATAACAAGTTTAGCTGTTGTAACGGCTGAAAAAAGTGCGGGGGACAGAGGGGACAGATGTGGAAAGTGCGGGGGACATGTCCCACGCGTACCCCGCGTCCGTTACGCCCATGGGCACGGGTCAGAAAACAGCGACACACACACAGGCAGCGGTGCAGCTTCTCTCTCTCTCCTGCAGCAGGCCAAACGCCAGTGTTTACAAACAGTGACGTCACGAAGTCACGTGATTACCGCGCTGGTTGGCAAGAGGAACAAGAGGAACAATGGCTGATGATAACACTGCGAACTATCCTTCCGTGAAATTGTCCGATTATGCTCAATCCTTATCACCTGAGGCCCGACAAATATATGTGAGTAAGCTGAGCTATCAGGGAAACAGTGAAACCTTGCCAGATCCCTACAATTTGAAGACTGGGTGGGTTGACGATCCTTCATTGTGGCCGGACATTTCCTTCACGGACATTTATTTTTACTTGATTGACACCGCTGGGCAGTTCACCCACCCAAAAATATATAATTATGAATCAAAAATAATATATCTTCTGTTAATCTTCAACAAGATGTCAAAGAAACGTCAGGAAGTTGCTGTATTTTGTATCTGCAGTATGGCTTCTATGTAACAGTAACAGACGCACAGCATTGGTGATCGAAAATAGGACAATTCTAAAAAACGATCTCTAGACGCATACAGAAACAAATATGGTTACAAATAGGAGGCTGCTGGCTTAAGGAGATGTTATTGAATATGCTTCAATCGACTTTAGTATACTTTCATCGCCGAAAAAGCGATCGGTAACACATGACAACACTGAACCAAACCGAAAGTGTAGAGATCGCTTCACGCGAAGGATGCGACACTAAATCAATATCTTTTGGTAAATAAACTCAAAGTTGGACGTACTAAACATGCTAAACTGTTGAATAGTTTACCTGAAGAAAAGTGGGAGCCACAAATACGATCTCTGCTGCTTTCCTGTTGATGGCTGAAGCCACCGCCATCTTCTCTCTCCTGAAATCGGTATTCGGTGAAATTTCAAGCCTGATACCTTCTCAAAACGCTTCGTACAACCAACAACCACACACGATATTACAATTGTGGTAAATACATGTGCAATTTCATTCATGAAAAGCGATAACTTTACGTATTTGTTTCAAACCCGATACCGTTCTCGTAGCAAGCCGTTATGTTACTGCTGGTTCTTGCCAACAAGCAGTGGTCTTGTACCACGTGACCATAACAAATGACGACACGCTGGCGTCTCCCTAACAATGGCTGTAACTGTCAGAAAATCGTTTTAAAACGTAAGTTTTACCGATCAAAACTCGGATCGAAATTCACTCAAAAACCATAAGTATCTGTTCCTTAAGTTTTTATGAAGTCTTGAAGATGTTATGTTACGCCTGTAACTCACTGTGGGTTTCTATCTAAAAAGAACGACAGAGAGCTGGCTGTTTTCCACTGTTTACTTCCTTAGCTTGAACCTGACATTCCCCCACTCAAATCCCCCCATGTTACCCCAGATTCCTCACCAACGTTCCCTTACACAACAGAAGAGCCTAACAATATTGCATGGCCGCTAGAACAAAAATTAGGAGAGAGAACATCAACACACGTCTAACCTCATCAGAAGCCGTCTGGCTTTTGCCGGGAATACACAGCTTTGTCACATATGCCTCGGATGTGTGCGCCACTAATTAATGACCCCTCGCTACAACAGGTAACTGGAACCATATACAGACAAATATGAACTTCTGGGCTAAAAAAAACACAGAAATAACCCAAAAGTAATAACAGAGATATTATCCACATTTTGAGAAGGTTCACCAAAAAACATTATATTCAATTATTTACTCAGCTACAACCCAAACCACAGCAATGAATATTTATAAACTGGTTGCTTACCTCATTTATTGCTTTAGCAATCTCGCACTCCAGTTTGGAATCCTGCACCCGTCCTCTCCTTATTCCATTTAGGGCGCAAAATTTTCGGATGTTAGATATGGATACGCCTTTGTTAACTCCACATTCAAAGCGAAGATAATTTGAAATATCATCATCAGAATGCCCATTTTGCATCATGTTTTGAATTATTTCGCCGTAGGGTGACAGCCTAGACTCCGACATTGCATCAACTACGACCTTGAATTGTCCTGTCCTATCGTCTTCTATATTACTACTTCTTCATCTGACGTTTTACGTAGCGTTTTTCCCGCTTTTTTCCACATCCGTTTCCGGAGGCAGCAAACCGCCAAAACGTTTTACGTCAGTGACTGACGAGCAGGTGAACTTCTAGCATCACCCACCCATCGCTCTCGGTACCGCCAACAATTGCAGCATCAGCAGCATTATCCTTTGGGAAAGAATGGAGACTTTCGTGCTGTATAGGGAAAACCAGAGGATTACTCTCAGACTGGATGATATGCGTGTAGAAAGAATTGCACGCATTTTCCAGGTTGGTTTTTGTTAGTTTTTGTTATCCTGTGTAGTATCCTGAGCAGCAATGATGTGTTGAGGATGAAGAAAAAGCTCCGCGCAGAGTCTTGATTATATATGAAAAGTTTTATTACAAAACTGCCCACAGCAAAATGTTTCACCGCCAAAATTTTGTTTAAAAGCACACGCACTGGGGTCTGTTCTTACATAAAGGTTTTTTGCGCTCTTGCGCCAAACGGTGCTCCAGAGGTGCCGCAGGTCTCCGTTTTGGAGATAGTTTTTCTTGGTCCAGTGTTTTTTGTTTTGTTTGGATTTGTTTTTTGCCCACCCCATTGAACTAACGACTGCATTCTTTCTGTAGGTCAACATGCCCAGTATGTACCTGACGGATGCAGCAAATGTTGCCATTTTCGCTGTTGAGGATGGTAGTTTCAGCTCCCTGGACCTGCGTGACCATGACCACTATGAGGTCCATGGAGAAGCTGGGCAGACCCAAGAGATGGGGGCAGCACCAGCCCATGCACCAGCCGCAGGCTCATCTCGCCAATTTGCCTTTCGGAGTGGCCCACCAGTCACTGCAAACATGAGCGTGCTGACAAGATCGGTTTCCACTCCAAGGTCATTTCACAGGTAGGGACATATGGTAACTTAAAGTTATGGTGGTAATGGTTAATACCGCTCAAGTTAATAATTTACAATCTAATTTTAAGCAAACAGCATAGTGGATGTAAACAACATATTACTAAAGACAGAAGCATGGTGCATTTAGAGTTTTACATGGGCTCACACGCTGGGTTGTTTGACCAAATGAATGCAGTTATGTAGCTTGGTTTGCTTCATTCATTACAGGGCCATTCATGTGTCCGACGTGGTGGAGGGGAAACTACTTTCAAGGAGAGTGGTCATGGTGCGGTTTACGGAGGCGGAGGCAACTGTGTCCATCATCATACACAAACTAAAGGTTGCCATGGCAGACGATGAGGACTACACCCTCACTGACACCGCCGGCAATGAAATTGTCGAATCGGAAGGGACAACAGGTAAATAAAATATTCTATTATTTAATTTATATTTAGCCTACACCAAATGCATACGAAAAAATAGCATAACATCAATGGTCAGAAAGTAGAGGCTTTAGGCCTACATTACTCTTTACTTTTGTTAACTTCTCTCTTTGTCTGTCTTTTTTTTCTGCATTTCTTCTTTGAAGGATCAATGTACTGGAAGCAAAGTGCACGAAAAATTTTTGCCATCAAGACTAGCACTTTCCAGGCGGCATTCCAGCCACAGGTATTGTTTAGATACAAACACAAGATTTGCTTGTGAAAGGTTGGTTTGGGTTTTTGGGGGTTGACATTGTACTTTTCAGTGCCTTGCCACTGTGGACCAGTGGTTGCCCGCCCAGACACCAGCAAGGTCCGGTGTGGGAGTATCTAGTTGGCCAAAGCACTCATAATGTTGACTTTACATGTTCACATCATGCCATTGTGCGTTTCCTTTGAGGTCTGGTCCAGACCACTATCAAGTTAAACTATGAATCATAGCTTCTCCATTTTATTTAATTTTTCCTTGTCATCGTTCAAACTTTTACAATACAATCATTCTCAGATAAATTATACACAGTATACTAATTTCTCAAATGGCTTGAATTTTTTTAAATTTAATAACAATATGCTTAATGTGACAAATGCAGAAATGAAGACGTCCAGAGGCTGCAGGACCAAGTGGAGGAACTGCTGGAGGCATCCCAAGGGCTGGGGGAAGTCACACGGAATATTGATACCCTTGTGACCCTCAGCCGCAACCTGTCTCCAGTGTGGCTGGAATTTAAACAAGCCTTCATATGTTTGGTCTGCAGAGGTACTGCTTCCATTCTGCATGTTTGAATATTACTGGTTGACATAACATCAAATGTAGCAGTATCAATGTTTTGTCTTGAAATTATGAATTTAGGAGAAAAAGGAAAACAAAGAATTGAAACACACCAGGCTATTCAAGTTGCTTCATATGTGTTGATTGGGAAGTCTTGTCTGCATGAATTGATGAAACTACTTGGATAAGAAGTGAAACAGCCAAGACAAAATAAGTCCAGTTGTCTAGTTTGAAATGCCTTGAAAGGACTCTATTCTCATCCAGATCCCTTCATGCTAATCAGTACATTATTTTTACATACCTGTATTTCTTTTTCCAGCTACCATGACTCGGCCCATGTTTACATCCTGCTGTCGGAGCCTGGTGGGGTGTGTGGATTGTGTACGAGAGTGGGAACGAAATTCTAATCAGTGCCTCAAGTGCAGGGAAGACCTGCCTACCTACACTGAGGTAGCAGGACTGTCTGCAGCACTAGACTGCCTGAGGTCAACTCAGTAGTTGTGACAAAATGGGCTATTGTCACAGCTTCACTACTTTCGGAAATTAACTGTACACATTCATTTCCTGTCTTGCATTATTGGGCAAACTGATTAATCCAGGTGTGTCTGGTTGAGACTGCTGCAACAAGATCATATTTCATCATATTTCAGTCTCACAACTCATCTATAATAAATCACAATGCGCTCTAAATCTTAGCAACAGATAAGTTTGCTAATACTGAGCAAAATGCTAGCACTGTTTTCCGATTATCAATAAAGTTATAACCATAAGCATAACACATACACACACACTAACCTTGTGCCTCTTTGGGGGGTTGCAAAACAAATATACTCAACATTCGATGCCTTATCCCTTACTGTACCTTGAACTTTTATCTTTTACATTAGCTCATTCATTCCGTAATGAAGTGACTAGAATTCCCGGAAAAAAACGATAGACGGGAAATAAAAGGTAGTCTTCAAATAAAATCATGGCGATATAAATCTGAACCATTAACTCCAAAACGTGCGGAAATATACGCACAAAGCAGATAAAATGACATTTGTTAGCAAAACCCATATCATAAAACTCAGCACATATCAAGATTATGTCACAAAAATGCATTTCAAACGAGACTTTCGTTTTATAAGGCAAACACACAAACACACAAGCTACCATCTGGTGGACAAAATGAGACACAGCAAGCATAAAACAAAGTGGGTTTACTACAGTTCTGATCCCGGACAAGTTTGTTCTCCAGGAGATAATTATTTGTTCCTGTGGCAGTCAGTTAAAACTAGGTCTATGCAATTACCATTAATAATCATAACAGCCTAATAATAATAATAATAATAATAAGTCAGTATAGCAGCTTTCATGCAGGAATTGCAGCTCAAAGAGCGTCACAGGAATGGCCACAATAGGGCGCGGGCACTTTTGAGTGCATCTTACATGTATTGCATTGGTTAGTGAAGAAGTCAGAGAAAAGCCATTAACCCAGATCAATGTATTAATTGCCTGATAGGGGATGGTTGGTGGCAACATTAAGGAATGGCGACACCTGCTGGTCATTTTATATACCTACTTTCAGCGCGCCTCTTCGGCCTCCTCTTGGGTGTTTAATCCGATAGATAGGCTATCTTTCGCTCATTCAATCAATAAATAGCCTACTATCGTGCAAACTCTGTACTGTGTACACGACTTGCTTTGATTTAGAATTAGGGGAAGTGCAGTGGGGGCAGGCAATACAAAGAAAGTCAGTCTGTCTATGCCTGCGAGCGCAAGAGCTTTATTGTGATGGGCAGGAGCTTTATTGTGCACCGGTGGGCTCCGAAGCCCCGCCCACCAATGAAACGAAATATGGAGTCGTATTTTCATTTTGGGGGGTGAAAACGAAAAAACGAAAAAACAAATCGTTTCCTGGTTTTTTTGGTTTTTTGTTCAAAATGAAAAAACGAACCGTTTCCTGTTTTTTTGTTTTTTGCTCAAAACGAAAAAACAGCTTGATTTTTTGTTTCTGCTTGTGTCTTTTATAGCCGGGAATCAAACGGATAAAACGTACCTTGTCCGTCCAATCACAAGACATGGTTTGTCTTTTTTTTTTTTAAATTTCAATAGAATTTAACTTTGAAATCGTTCGTCAAATTTTCACTATTTTATTGTCCCGTCCTGCTTACAGATAATCTTGTTACCACAGCAATGAAATCTCAGTCTCATGTTTGTTATAGTATCATTCTGTGCTGTAAAGTTATTATTCAGGTCATGTGTAGCATGTGGTGTTTCATATTTTTTAGCAATGAAGAAAAATCCCATCAAATTGTCCTGTCGTGTTGATAGGACTTTTGGCTCAGACTCCATGCATTTCATTGTGGGTCATGTCCATTAAACCAATGATAACATATATTTAGCTGTGAGTATGCAAGGGCTATCATATCAAAATGCAAACTAGAGGCATATAGCAAGTTAAAAATACCAAAAAGAATTGGTCATCTCAGGTGGTACCGATATCTGAAATTTTGGGTCCTGGCCCAAGGACTATCAGACGTAATCGCCGTTGCCCGTGACTACGATGAAGATAGGTCGCTACTCTGAAGAGCTAATGTCCAATCGATGTGTTTCTCAGGATTCTTCCTGATTTTTTTCTTCCGTGTCCCTTCTGGGGCTCCGTAATTTTGAGTGCTTTCATGGAAATTTTATGTCTTTTTGTTTTTTTTAAATGCATTTTTAAAAGTGATTTTTGCACTTTTTTGTGGTGATTTTTTTCATTTTTGTGGGGTTATTTCATGTTGTTGGTTGTGGATTTGACTCTGTACATAAATTTAAACCAAATCTTCAGACATGTTGGGGTGTTCCCAACCAGCAGGAGTTCTCAAACTGATGCAGACGTCAATGTGTTTTATCAGTAAATATCGTTTTTGTTTGTCAGGCAGTTCTAAACATGAGTTGTTCTTATCATCTGTCAATCACTACCTGTGATCTGATCTGTCTAGCAGAGGGGAAAAGATTTAAAGTGAAATAAAGTTCACCTGATACAGTTTGAAGAAACCAAATGCTAGAAATGTTCAGATGTTTCTTAAATGCAGCATTAAATGAGACTGAGAGCAGACATGTTGAGGGAAATGTGCATCAGTGTGATCTCTGCTGATGTTGGTTCTGTCCCAGTGATTCCATTCTCGGGAATGTTAACTGTCAGGGATTTACAGCCTGATGGAAGCTTCTGGTTTCATGAAGCACAGGGTTTGTACAAGTTGTGTTGGATATTGAGTGACATGAAAAAGGTTGAATGTTGAAATAATCAGTCACATGAAATGAGTGGGAATCAGCCTGTAAAATGTGCTCTTATTGTGAAAGTCTGCCTGCTGGTTCCTCATAGGTGGAGTCCTGACTGGTTCCAGTAAACAGATCAGATGTCTGAGCATCCAGGAGTGGACTGGAAACTTTCTTCTTCTTCTTCAGCGCTTTGAATAAAATGTAAGTTTGCTTTGTTTGCTGCTTTAACTTCAGTAATGTTGCTGTTTGTTTCTGCTCTGTCATGTTTCTACATGTTCACTTCTTATTTCAGCACAAACTATGGATGACTGCTGTTTAAACATGGATCAATATGATTATTAGCTTATTGATTGACTGCAGTCAGTCAATATTTTTATGAGATTATTGATGGACTTGAGTCAGTTTGATGAGCTGCTGATGTTTCTTTGTTTCTTCACAATCCAAACTGCATCATGTCTTTTTTTACTTTCGGTTTCTCTGAGTCTCTGCAGCTCCATGACTCCATCTGCTGGACTGATAGTAGAAGTGCAGCAGCTGATCTTCTCCAGGAGGATTTGAGTGGATGAATGATGTTTGTTTCCTGTGCAGGTGAAGGTAGAAAGTGTGTGTGAGCTGCTGTGAGTTGAGCATCATGGATGAGTGTGAGGACAGAGAGGAGGGAGTCCCTCCCTCTCAAAGCTCTCTGTGTGGGGAACAGGAGAACCAGAGCAAAGCTCAGAGGTGAGACCACCATCTCCAACTGTCCTGGGGCCTCATTTATAAAGCTTGCGTATGCACAAAACAGGGCTAGAAAGTGGCGTACGCCACTTTCGACGCAAAGGTTGTGATTTATAAAAACAAACTTGGCGTGAGAATGTGCGCACCGGTGCACCAACCTTGATTCTTGATGCTTGCTTACGCACAAAACAGGGCGTAAATCACAAACTTTGCGTAGAAAGTGGCGTACGCTGTGTACGTTGTCATTTTTCTAAAACAAACTTGGCGTGAGAATGTACGCACCGGTGCGCCAACTTTGATGCTTGCTTAAGCACATTTTGGAGACAGAGGAACGGCAGTGCTGGAGGGTGAAGTGGCGAATTGAAACCAGATTGATCTCAAACCTTTATTGTAATCACATATTAGACTTGTAGAGCCGGATAATCATAAACCCTCATTGTTGTAGATGTTCATATAGTGCGTCATTCGGCCCACGACTGTATTTGCAGAACTATGTTCATATATCAACAGGGGCGGATTGAACGTTATTTCATTCGGTCGTTTGTGGCTGGTCCACATCTGGGGCCGGTGCGGTGATCTTTATTAAATAATTTTGTTTATTGATCACCCGGTGCCGGTATGGCTCATCGGGGAAAGCAGAAGACCCATTTGCAGGGGTGGTCTCTGACGCAGTGGCCCGGCTTCGATTCCTGCCCGCGGCACTTTTATGCATGTCTTCCCCCTACTCTTCTCCCCATTTCCTGTCACTCTTCACTGCAATTATCACAGTAAAAAGGCAAAAAAAAGTAAAGAATTTTGTTTATTTATCCATATGCGGCCGAATGGGATGAGCGTCCAACCATTAATCAGCCCTGTACAGACACGCAGGCACACATGCTTCACACCACAACCCCCGAGTGAAAATGAATTTGTCTATGTGAACCAAAAAAATGTGCATTCAATCAGTGTACAAATTATTTGTACATCGGACATGATCATAACAAATTTAGTGGCAGGGTGGCCTGGGTCAACACATGATTCATTCATCCTGATGCACAGCAGTGAAAAGACTGCCGGCCGGCGCTGCGTGAAATGCCGTGGATCAGCAGCTTATTTATATACAGATACATTCATGAGTTACTTTGCATTGACCATTCATGGTCAAATGTGGGTGTGTTGTGGGCGGAATGTGAGGTGGATCCACCTGTGCAATCTTCCAGCTGGTGTGTGATTTATCAAGAAATTGCATGCAGCTGTGCTTACGCAAAGTTTTATAAATCAGGGGTGAAGGGCATACGCCCTTTTTGTATTATCGGCGTACGCAAACTTTAGTATGGATCCTACGCAATGTTTTATAAATGAGGCCCCAGGACTCTGCTGCATGTCAGAGCTCAGCATCACATCACTGCTGCATCATTATTTACAGGAATCCACCTGGACATGGACCTGCATCCAGCTGTGTGTCCTTCAAGAGTGACCAGTCTAAGGGTCATCCTATTGACTTTAAAGGAGAACCAGGTCCTGAAGTAAGAGGAAAGAAGAAACGAAGAAAAAAGAAGTAAGCCGTGAAATCAAACTACTGACTGTTGTGTTATATGTTCTGTCATTGTTCCAAATATGTTCCATCATTAAATCTCTCTGAAACTCTGCTACAGGTTCTTTCCTTCCTGGTGATCTTCCTCTTTATTTACCAGAATCCATCAGAGACCAGAGTCCTCTGGACCTGGACCTGGACCTGGACCTGGATCCAGCTGTGTCTCCTTCCAGAGTGACCAGTCTAAGGGTCATTCTATTGACTTTAAAGGAGAACCAGGTCCTGAAGTAAGAGGAAAGAAGAAACGAAGAAAAAAGAAGTAAGCCGTGAAATCAAACTACTGACTGTTGTGTCAAATGTACTGTCATTGATCCAAATATGTTCCATCATTAAGTCTCTCTGAAACTCTGCTACAGGTTTTTTCTTTCCTGGTGATCTTCCTCTTTATTTACCAGAATCCATCAGAAACCAGAGTCCTCTGGACCTGGACCTGCATCCAGCTGTGTCTCCTTCCAGAGTGACCAGTCTAAGGAGCTTCCTCTCTATTTTAAAGGAGAACCAGGTCCTGCTGCAGAGAGGTAAGATGTTCAGAACAAGGTTTCAGAGCTGCTAGTTTGATAGCAAATTGGCTCCTCATCAAACAGAACCAATGTTTAGAAGAAGTGATGCTAATAACGTGAACATCATCCACGGAGACATTAAAAACAGAACCAGGTGGATCACAGCGAGAACTCTGAGTTCACTAAAATATCAAGAAATAGTTTTACTGGACAAAACTCCCGTTCTGTGATCAGATAAGCCTCGTTAGCCTGCATGTTAGCCTGCATGTTAGCCTGCATGTTAGCCTGCATGTTGACCAACACGGTCTCACGGGGATTCGTGAAACTGTCACGTCAGTTTTTGTTTCGGTTTCGTGCGCACCAACACGATGTCGTCATGTTTTTCGTGCCGCTCACCACGAGCGAAACCCGCTGTGGTAATCACATCTGAAAGTGGTTTATACCGGCGGATTCATGACGATCTAAGCTGTCCATCGGTGTTTGCTTAGATCGTCATGAATCCGCCGAATTTGCATAGGAATTTAAAGAATGTCCGGCGGCCGAAGTGGCGGCCGCAGCGGCGGCCGCAAACGCCAATGGACAGCTTAGATCGTCATGAATCCGCCGGTATAAACCACTTTCAGATGTGATTACCACAGCGGGTTTCGCTCGTGGTGAGCGGCACGAAAAACATGATGACATCGTGTTGGTGCGCACGAAACCGAAACAAAAACTGACGTGACAGTTTGACGAATCCCCGTGAGACCGGGCTGTGTTGACCTGCATCTTGACCTGCATCTTGACCTGCATCTTGACCTGCATCTTAGCCTACATGTGAGCCTATTTGTAAGCCTACATGTTAGCCTATAGGGTGAATTCTACCTTGCTGATGGAGACAACTGATGCTGGATGAGGATGGAGAGAACAGAAAAATGCTTCTTGTTGTCCTCTGAGTTTAATCAGTCAGCATCCAGACCAACAGAGCAGTTTTCCAGGTTCTCTCAGAAGTTCCAACCCTGGAGGAGGAACTTTGAACTCTTAGAAACAGTCCTGAAAGAGGTTCTACCGGGACGATTCCTGTGGTCAGAACAAAGATTGATGATTAGCCAAAATGAAGAGAAAGTTCCTGCAGTGGAAAACAGACTAATGTTGGAATCTCTAATGAACATCATGGACCTTCAGCTGGTGTTTGTCTCTGTGTGATAAAGTGAGAGTTAAATGTTGATGTTGATCCACAGAGTGGAGCAGCAGAACTCCGAGGTTCCCAGAGCTCAGTCTATCCAGCAGCATCACCTGGACTCCGTATTCATGGTGAGTTCATGGACAACAAGTTGTTCTCCATCTGTGTTCAGATGTCTCCATGCTGCTCTTTGTAGACCAGTGGACTGTCAGTGTGTCCAACATGGATCTGATGTTTGGCTCCATGATTGGACTCTGATGGACTCATTGACACATTTCTCTTTTCCAGCTGCTGGAGGACAACATGGTGACTTTTGTGAAGAAGGAGCTGAAGAAGATGCAGAAGCTTGTGAGTCCAGATTACCCAGAATGCTCCTCAGAGAGTCAGAGGGAGGATGAGGAGGAGTTGGAGGGTGATGATGAAGATGAGAGGAGCAGCAGAGAGATGTTTCAGCAGATCACAGTGTTGTTCCTGAGGAGGATGAAGCAGGAGAAGCTGGCTGACTGTCTGCAGAGCAGTAAGAGGATTTGTGTAAAGACTGAAGCTGCTGATCAACAGAACATTTACTAAAGTCTTAGAATATCTTTACACAATCAGTCTTAAGGGGACAAACCGTCACCTTCACTTTATTGCTACTTTGGTGCTTTAATATACAGGTTACTTCTACTTCGCTCTTTCTTTCTTGTGTTTTCATTCAGAACTTCCTGCAGTTTGCGGACGTGAACTTAAATCTTCTCTGAAGAAGAAGTTCCAGAGAGTGTTTGAGGGCATCGCTAAAGCAGGACAGAAGACCCTCCTGAACGAGATCTACACAGAGCTGTACATCACAGAGGGAGGGACTGCAGAGGTCAATGATGAACATGAGGTCAGACAGATTGAAGCATCATCCAGGAAAGCAGACAGAGCAGAAACAATCATCAGAGCAGAAGACATCTTTCAAGACTCATCTGGAACATACAAACCAATCAGAACAGTGATGACACAGGGAGTGGCGGGCATCGGGAAAACAGTGTTAACACAGAAGTTGACTCTGGACTGGGCTGAAGACAAAAGCAACCAGGACATCCACTTCATGTTTCCATTGACTTTCAGAGAGCTGAATGTGGTGAAAGAGAGAAAATTCAGCTTGGTGGAACTTGTTCATCACTTCTTCAGTGAAACCAAAGCAGCAGGAATCTGCAGCTTTGAAGACTTCGATGTTGTGTTGATCTTTGACGGTCTGGATGAGTGTCGCCTTCCTCTGGACTTCCACAACAATGAGGTCCTGACTGATGTTAGAGAGTCCACCTCAGTGGATGTGCTGCTGACAAACCTGATCAGGGGGAATCTGCTTCCCTCTGCTCGCCTCTGGATAACCACACGACCTGCAGCAGCCAGTCAGATCCCTCCTGACTGTGTGGACATGGTGACGGAGGTAAGGGGGTTCACCGACCCACAGAAGGAGTACTACTTCAGGAAAAGATTCAGAGATAGGAAGAAGGCCAGCAGCATAATCTCTCACATGAAGAAGTCACGAAGCCTCCACATCATGTGCCACATCCCAGTGTTCTGCTGGATCACTGCAACAGTTCTGGAGGAACTGCTGAGAAGCAGAGAGGGAGGAGATCTGCCCAGAACCCTGACTGAGATGTTCATCCACCACCTGGTGGTTCAGACCAAAGTCAAGAAGGTCAAGTATGATGGAGGAGCTGAGACGGATCCACACTGGAGTCTAGACAGCAGGAGGATGATTGAGTCTCTGGGAAAACTGGCTTTTAATCAGCTGCAGAAAGGAAACCTGATCTTCTATGAGTCTGACCTGACAGAGTGTGGCATTGATGTGGACGCAGCCTCAGTGTACTCAGGAGTGTTGACACAGATCTTTAAAGAGGAGAGAGGGCTGTACCAGGACATGGTGTTCTGCTTCGTCCATCTGAGCGTTCAGGAGTTTCTGGCTGCTCTTCATGTCCATCAGACCTTCATCAAATCTGGAATCAACCTGCTGGAAGAAGAACAAACAACCTCCAACAAACCTGATCCAACAGTTTTCTACCAGACAGCTGTGGACGAGGCCTTACAGAGTCCAAACGGACACCTGGACTTGTTCCTGCGCTTCCTCCTGGGTCTTTCACTGTTGAACAATCAGAATCTCTTACGAGGCCTGCTGACACAGACAAGAGGTAGCTCACAGACCAATCAGAAAACAGTGGAGTACATCAAGAAGAAGATCAGTGAGGATGTGTCTGTAGAGAGAAGCATCAATCTGTTCCACTGTCTGAATGAACTGAAGGATGTTTCTCTAGTGGAGGAGATCCAACAGTCCCTGAGATCAGGATGTCTGTCAACAGATGAACTGTCTCCTGCTCAGTGGTCAGCTCTGGGATTCATCTTACTGTCATTGGAAGAACATCTGGACGTGTTTGACCTGAAGAAATACTCTGCTTCAGAGGAGGCTCTTCTGAGGCTGCTGCCAGTGGTCAAAGCCTCCAAGAAAGTTTTGTAAGTAGTTGGAGACTGAAGATCCTATTTCATTTTGCTGCTGTTTGATCAGTATAATGTGCTTTTTGTCTCTTCAGACTGAGTGGCTGTGATCTGTCAGAGAGAAGCTGTGGAGCTCTGTCCTCAGTCCTCAGCTCCCAGTCCTCCAGTGTGACAGAGCTGGACCTGACTAACAACAACCTGCAGGATTCAGGAGTGGAGAGTCTTTCTGCTGGACTGGAGAGTCCACACTGTAAACTGGAAGCTCTCAGGTCAGGACTCACACTTTGAAACTAATGTGATTTCTATCAGTGGATAAACAGCTAACCTGAGTATAATCATTTCTGCTGATGGGATTCATCAAATGAGCTTTTACTGAACTTGTGCAGGACTTTGTCAGGGTTTATTTTTGACATGACTAAATCCCATCAATCATTGTTGAGATGGTTGATTTGCTTGAGACGCATGAAATGTGCGGCAAAATGTAGCTGAAAGGTAAATAAGAAAAGAAAGAGTGAGAAACATCCAGCCAAGTGTTGTCCGTCAGGTTTGTGTTGTTTTGTGTGTGCAGGCTGTCAGGCTGTCTGGTCACAGAGGAAGGCTGTGCTTCTCTGGCCTCAGCTCTGAGCTTGAAGACCTCAAATCTGAGAGAGCTGGACCTGAGCTACAACCATCCAGGAGACTCAGGAGAGAAGATGCTGAGGGCGAAAGTGGAGGATCCACACTGTAGACTGGAAACTCTCAGGTACAGACAGACAGACACTCTCAGGTACATCAGTGTAGCTCACAACAAAGACAGGAAGCAGAAGAACATTGTTAGCTTAGCTCTGCACCATGACTGAAGGGAAGGGGAATCTGTTAGCCTTGCTTAGCTCAAAGACAGGAAGCAGGGTGAACTGTTAGCTTAGCTCAAAGACAGGAAGCAGGGTGAACTGTTAGCCTAGCTCCATGAACAGAGGAAGCATCAATGAGTAAAGCTGAATAATGAGTGTAAACTGAGCTGGAACGTGGACAGGAAAACCGGACAGGACTTTAGAGATGCTGCTTTCAGGTGTCTGTGTCTCCATGTTGGACTGGTCCTTTATCAGTGGAACAGTGTGAGAGCCATGTAACGTCCATGTGTGCTGCTGAAAGAGTCTCTGCTGCTCTGACCGTCCTCCTCCTTTCAGGGTGACGCCTGCTGGAGTCCCATGGTTGACACCAGGTCTGAGGAAGTGTAAGTGTGTTTTAATGGATTGATGGAAACAAAGCAGCACATTCAAGCATCTTCGAAGTGTCACATCTCTGAAGTCATCATCAAAGCTTTAATACTGATCACATGATCCATCAATAACTGCAGCTGTGTTGTGTTTGTTCTCTCCATCAGATTCCTGTCAACTCACAGTCGACACAAACACAGTAAGCAGAAACCTCAAACTGTCTGACAACAACAGGAAGGTGACACATGTGGAGGAGGATCAGTCGTATCCTGATCATCCAGACAGGTTTGACTACAGGCTTCAGCTGCTGTGTACAACAAGTCTGACTGGTCGCTGTTACTGGGAGGTTGAGTGGAGAGGAGATGTTGAAATATCAGTGAGTTACAGAGCAATCAGAAGGAAAGGATTCAGTGATGACTGTAGGTTTGGACGTAATGATCAGTCCTGGAGTCTGATCTGCTCTGATGATGATGGTTACTATGTCAGACACAATAACAGTAAAACATCCATCAGGTCCTCCTCAGTCTCTCACAGAGTTTCAGTTTATGTGGACGTTCCTGCTGGAACTCTGTCCTTCTACAGAGTCTCCTCTGACTCTCTGATCCACCTCCACACCTTCAACACCACATTCACTGAAAGTCTCTATCCTGGATTTGGGTTCTGGTCGTCTTGTTCCTCAGTGTCTCTGTGCTGAGTTGAGTCTCCAGAGTCTCCTCCTGGTACAGAAACAGTGTTGAACAGATAGTTGAGTCTCTCCATGACTCTGTCCCTCACAAACATGTTTTCACATTCATGGATTAAATGTGTTTCTTTGTCAAATCCTTCTAAATGATTCCTTGTAAACTTGTTCCTCTTCAAACATGGAAGTTGTGATTATTCCAGGAGCCAAATGTGGTGTTTGCGTCTTTTTTCCAGTCAAATGTTGAGAGTGAAAATCAGGATGTGGTGTTCCTCTGACGCTCACTTGAACTAAAAGCATTTGAGCTGCACAAAGTGTGAAATGAGAGAGGAAGCAGTGAATCTCCAAACTGCTGACAGACTTTCACACATTATTGTCCAGTGAAAATCAGCTTTTTGTGCAGCCACACTTGATCCTGTTTGAGTCTTTAAGCCCTGTTCTAGTGATGAAATGAGAACTTCCTTCATCTTGTGTGTGATGGAGAAGAATAAAGGGCTGTGGCTAAAAATCCTGACTCTGAGTTCTTCATTACAAACACACATTATATCAGCTGGTTATTATTCATCTGCTTTATTCTACTCAACATAGAACAGGTAGAAATTTAAATATAGAATAAAATTTATTTTATAGTTGTAAATTTGATTAAATAGAACTAAAAATGTCAACAAAAAGATCAGATCTTAATAATTTATCGTCTCCATAATGTAAAGTCACTTCTGTTCACCTTTTTGTCTCTGAATCAGAGAAAGCAGCATTTTCTCATGAGTTCTGTCTCGTGCTTTAATCATTAATGTTTCAGATCATCCTTGTTATTGAACTGTTTTCCATCATTATGAACTTTTCTTGCCATAAATCTCCATAACTTTCTGATGGGATTAAGGTGTGAGGACTTGGCAGTCAGTTCATCACATCCAGATCACTCTTTCCAAAGTATTCTGTGCTCTTCTGTGGTTTGTGGTAAATTCATCCTGAAATCCTTCCATTTCTGTCCTCAATATTCTACCAAATATGAAAGATTCCTTTGGAAGCAGATCTTCAAGGATTTTAGATTTGATTTCCAACAATCAGAATGTTAGAAGTTTCCCTGTTGATCATATTTTACTGATAGTTTCTCCCAAATGTTTCAGCTCATTTTTACTGGAATATTCTGAAGTAAAGTTTGTGTTTTCTGGTGAATGGATCAGATCTCACATTTAGTTTCAATCTGAGGCTTCTGGAAAATACACACAGCTTTAAAATAATGTTGGATCATCTGCTGACTGTGTCGTTATTAAATGCTTTTAGAGTTTCATTATTTTAACCCTCATGTCGTTTTAAAGTTTGAAAATGTGGAAAATAGTAAATATTTTCACAGTTAAACTTCTGATGTCCACATTTTAACATTTTCGGGAAGTTTTTAACATTTTTTGGTGGAAAAAGAAGAAATGTTTCTAAAGAACATTCACATAAAAATCATCCAAAATCCAGTAAATTCTCTGGATTTTGGTTGATTTTTATGTGAATGTTCTTAAAGAAAATATCAGAAGTTTTACTGATAAATATGGAATCACTTTAGATATTTTTAGGATTTTTTGGAAGATTTTTACTCATTTTTTGAAAATATTTACAGAATTTTCCTGCCAAATTAGGGGGATTTTGTTTGTTTTTTTTTAAATAAAACTTTAAAGGAATTATTGGAATTTTCTTCCTGAAGGTTTTTGCACATTTTCATAAATTTGGTGATTTTTTTTGCTGAATTTCTGGATTTTTTTTCCTGTTTTTTGGTGCCATAAATGAAGCCAACAGGAGGGTTGATATCCAGAGCTAATAATAAACAGCAGAGGACTGATGGGTCTCCTTGGTGTTTGCTCCTGTTAACATCTCATCTTCTAGTAGTTCCACATTGAAGGAATTCTGCTGGACAACATTGAGAGCATATGAATGAATTTTCCATCCAAAATAATGCAGTGAATGTCAAATAAAGTGGTGTTGAAGCTTGTCAGAAGCTTTCAATGAATGTAGAAAGAGTGTAAAAGCAGCATCCTCTACCAAATGAGCACAATCCATCAATCATCATCAAAGTGTCCAAATTCCAGAGAAGACATGAACTGCAGATTGTAAATGAGTCAAAGTATCCATTTAAAATCATTTCTAGACCATGATCACAAAGTCAAACACGAGATTGTTCTTTTGTCCTTTTCTGTCTCATTTTCACAATATTTTGTCTGGTTTTTGTCTCATTTTTTGTCTTTTTTAACCTGACTTTTGTGGTTTTGAGCCTGTAGTAAAAAGCGGTCCGGCCCACTTGAGATCAAACTGGGCTAAATGTGGAACCTGAACTACAATGAGTGTGACTCCCTGATTGAAAGCTTCTTTGAATGCTTCAAACAGTCATTCTCTAATATCAGCCCAGAAAAACGGATCAAAGTTGGTTGTAAGTCCATCTGGAGCCGCTGATTTCCCCAAAGACATTTTCATTCCAGCTCTATCAATCTCTCCAAACACGTGCTTTTAAAGTCAGTCTGAGGAAGAAATGCTTTGACTTTTTAAGAAACAAAAGAAGAGGGGGACTGATTTTGCTCTTCAAGGTAAAATGGGAAAAGTAAGAAGTACTTCAGTGGTGCAAGAAGAGACTCAATCGTTCTAACCTGGCTAAGACTCAGACACTGCAGTCTGAAAAGTGGACTGGCTTTGATTGGGAAGCACAGAGATAGGAACTGTGAGTGAGGTGAACTAGAAACTGTGAGAAATGTTCTTCTTAAGTGTAAGCTCTACTCATGCCAACAGAAGAAACATTAGAGACAAGGAGCAGCTGGACGAACTGTTTGTAATCTTTGCTTTCTACTTAACATGGAGGAGTGGACAAATAAGAAGAAACTTCTGAACTTTCTCATGACCACAGGACTGCATAAGAAAATATCGAGGATTCTCTAAGGACTATGAGTAACATCCAGTAGGTGGCAGCAATACGCCAGTGATGCGTCTAGTCTGCCTAATTCAATGAGGAAGAAGAAAGTAACTCAGTGTTTCTGCCGGAACTTCACAGTGTGACACCCGGCGGATGTAAACAAAGAAGCATGTGCAGAGTTAGCTTCACTGCTGTATTATAGTATGAATGAGAAATATCAGAGCGTTAAAGTAACGATGTGTTCAGTTGAGTATCTGAGAGAGTTGATCAGCGACAGACTAACTGCTGCTGCTGGAGAAATATTCTCCGAGTTTGAAAAAACCATCGTCCAGTACCAGGAGGAGATCGATCGTCAGCGCAGACTGCTGGATGTCATCTGGAAACCACACATCCCCTTACAACCCATAGGTGTGTATGTGTTTTGATGGTGAAGAATTCCACTTCTAGCATGTAGAACATCATGAAGTGTTCAGATGAACTGAGACACACTGTGAGGAAGAGAGAATGGGCTCATAATATGGAGTCTGTTAGTTGATGCTGTGTGGAGTTTTAAAAACGTGATCGTTGTGTTGATTGACCCTGGAAGCAAGAACCAAAGTTTCCTGTTCAGAGGTGCTGGAAGTGTTTATCTGAACTACTCCACACTGACAGTAACTGCACTGTCTTATCAAACAGTTTAATAATAAAACTCTGACAGAGGACTCAGTCATTCCATCATTTCAGTCCAGAGACATAATTCCATGTATAGAGATCATTCATGATCTAAAGAAAGCGCACGTACAGAGTTAGAGAGTATAGAAGTCATGTGTTCAACTGCATTCCACTATTAACATGTTGGGTTTCACTCATGAGTCAAATCAACAGTACAGTAACCAGCAGTAAAATAAGAATAACATTAAAATCCAAATGTCCTGACAGGTTTGAAGGCTGAAGAGGACAGCAGCTTTATTCAGACAGATTTTAATGGATCCCCATCAAACCTGTCTGTGTGGTGTGTAGAAAAGTACCCAGTGGTGTTTACCATTAGAACTTTGTGATCCTGTATCCACTGTGGAACAACGTGTTCATAGAAATGTTCAGTCATTTGGAGATGCTTGTATCATTCCTGCTGCTGTTTCATGGCTCCCAGACTTCTATTATAAACCATCATATTCTTTTTGCATCAAACATTTGACTCTTGAGCTGATTCTGTTGAAGACAGCCAGTCCTGGACAAAGTGACAGATGTGTGTTCTCTCATCATCACAGTAGTAACCATTATCTTTTGTCTCTTTGTCCCTCCAGAGCTCCCACAGTCTTATGTCTGTGAGAATGAGAAGACTGTTGTTGACCATCAGCCCCATGACCAGGAGAGAAACTCCATGGTGGACCATGAGGACCCAGAGCCTCCACGGATTACAGATCAGCAGGAGGAACTCTGCACCAGTCAGGACCAATCAAACCCAGAGATTTCTCAAATTAAAATGGAACAGGAAGAATTGTGCACCAGTCTGGACCAATTAAACCCAGGGTTACTACAAATTAAAGTGGAACAGGATGAACTCTGCTCCAGTCAGGAGGAAGAGTTAATTGGATTGAAACAGGAGACTGATACCTTTGAGGTGACTCCTGCTGATGAGGAAAGTGACCACAGTGAACCAAAACCAAACAGTGATCAGCTCCTGTTTCACATCTCTTGTGTAGCTGAGAGCCCAGATCAGGAAGGATGCAAGGATGTAGACTCAGGATCAACTAGATGTATCGAGCAGAAACCAAGACATCAGAGTAACAACAGTCACAGTAATGATGTAGACAATGCTCCAACATCAGCGAGACAGTGTGATAATGACAAGGCAACAAAATCTGCAACTTGCAAAGTCTGTGGAAAAGCTTTTAGTCGTAAATCAGATTTAATCAAACATCACAGAACCCACACAGGTGAGAAGCCATATTCTTGTGAAACCTGTGGAAAAAGCTTCAGTCAACGGGTCAATTTGACTGTTCACATGAGATGTCACACAGGTGAGAAGCCGTATGTTTGTGGAACCTGTGGAAAAAGCTTCAGTCAATGGACCTCTTTGACTGACCACATGAGACTTCACACAGGTGAGAAGCCGTATTCTTGTGGAACCTGTGGAAAAAGCTTCAGTAAACGGGTCCATTTGACTGTTCACATGAGATGTCACACAGGTGAGAAGCCGTATGTTTGTGGAACCTGTGAAAAAAGCTTTCGTCAACGGACCTCTTTGACTGACCACATGAGATGTCACACAGGTGAGAAGCCATATTCTTGTGGAACCTGTGAAAAAAGCTTTAGTCAACGGACCTCTTTGACTGACCATATGAGATGTCACACAGGTGAGAAGCCATATTCTTGTGGAACCTGTGAAAAAAGCTTCAGTCAACAGACCTCTTTGACTGAACACATGAAATGTCACACAGGTGAGAAACCATATGTTTGTCACATTTGTGGAAAAAGATTTTCTAGTTCATCAGCACATAATAGGCACATGGCAGTTCACAAAATGGGAAAACCATATTCCTGTGGTAAAAGCTTTAGTCGACAGGACCATTTGACTGTCCACATGAGATGTCACACAGGTGAGAAGCCATATTCTTGTGGAACCTGTGGAAAAAGCTTTAAACATAATTATCAATTAAAAGCCCACATGAGAATCCACACAGCTGAGAAGTCCTGATCCTGAAACATCTGTGGAAAACATAATGTCAGAATTAAGGTTGAAACAACATGTAAGAATTGGTACAGGTTAAAAGTAGATGTTTTAGATTTAAAGCAGCTTTAGTCTGTGCTTCAACAACAACTGTGAGGAAGTATGTAAGCAATCCTTGATGATTAGACCAGATGGAGTCTGGACTGTGGTGGTGGAGCAGCAGGCAGAAGAACCAAACTGAATGTCTGGATGGATATGGTATTGGTACAGACTACTACATTTCTGCTATCATGACATCCTTCATCAGCAGAGCAGTGATTGGAGATAATGTGAAGCTGTTTGGAACATTTTCACTTTCTGCTGAGAGAACATGGCTGTTCAGGTGTGAACATACTGCTGGAATCCACTCAGCTTGAGCTCTGCTGTCTTTCAAGTAAAAGGAGGCAACGAGATACAGAGACATTGTGACAGTAGAACACAACAGAGTGTGTCACTGCAGCAGAGGAGATCTGGACGTGAAATAAAGTTGTAATAAAACGTCTACAGCTCCATGACTGCTTCATGAAATGTTTTGAATGTTTTCAAACAGATGAACATTTACAAGTTGTTTCATAATGAATGTAACATTGAAGATCCCCAGCAAGAATAACTCTGAGTCAGATATCAAAGACATAACCAACATTATTATGTTTTCAAGCAACAGACACGTGGTTTTACTAGTAGTAGCTGATACACTCCTGCAAATGTTAAAAACAGGTGAAGCTGTGCTGCAGTTTCTGCTGGTTACATAAAGGTCTTATGCTATTTATTTCTTCTATTGTCACCACATAGGTCATCTGTGTGATTTGTTAGTAGGATCTCATTGTGTCGTCATACAGCACATTGAACCCTTGTATTGTCTGAACGTCCTGAACACTCCTCCTGTCCTCAGGGTCAGAAATGACCTGCCTCCACTGAGCCTCTAAAATAGAGCAGCTTAATGGAATTTTTAACCAAAAATCTATTTTACATGAAGAAACAACCTGTCATGCATCACACACTTTATGAATGCCTGTTTTTGCTTCCTCAGAGGGTAGAAAGACTGTATTTAATCAGTGAACACCATACGTTTTTATACCATTGTTCATGCTGTAACTGTTTTCTTTCTATAAGTAGAGGTTTATTATCACTATTATTGCTGCTAAAGGTACTGCATAGGTGTAAACATTTCTTGTTTTGCAAGAGATAATACTTCTATAGCCTAATAAAGTACCAGAAATGTGCAGAAATGAACTTGAAATGAATTTTTGAAGGGAAACAACAGTGTACTGTATACTGTACAATGGAATATAAAACTACAAAACTCAACTACCAGATACTAGTACTCCCTCATTTTTTGAGTCATTGCTCCCACCAGAAAGATTCATAACCTACATCAATCATAAGAATAGAAAAAATAACAGATTCAAGCAAAATATTCCGAACATATTAAGCTCTAATTAACACATGGAGGACAGACTGCAACTGTATTTGTCACACGTGCAGCACACAGTATTTGTTTTACAGTCCTTCTTGTTAATCCTGGATGACTAAAAAAATCTGATCTCTGACCTGCTGGGAACTGAAACCTGAAAACTGCCCTCATGGCTTCAGCAATATCAGATTAGTCCATATTAATTTGAAAATCTGCAAATATGACAATCTCAACAGTCCAGACATAGCCAGGGTGTAGAATCTTGACTCCACTATGTATTATGCTAGTTATTTAGTGTTTTGTAACCTAGGTCACTTTTCTATACTATAGAATATTGACCCCACTATGTATTATGCTCTCGCTAACACCACCAATTACCCAGCCAGCAGTGAGATGTCAACACCGGGTGAATGGGGCACAGAAGTGGAGGTTTTGGCCTTCGCATCGATGCTGAACACCACAGTTCATGTTTACTGCACATCAGGGAAGATCAACAACACCACCATCTACAAGTGGCTCGCCTACTTACCAGTGAAAGGAACCACACCCATTCTTAAGCCATCAGCTCCTGGTCCATCTTTATCAGCAACATCTGCAGCCACTTCCAGCCTATCTTCTCTGTTTAAGATGATTCAATGTATATTTTAATGTAAATACAATGCATTTGTAAATAAAATCATTATTTTCAATAATGTGTTGTAAAGTTTTCATCCAGTCTCTCTTTTGTGCTATAAAGTATTGGCCCTCATGAGTTTTCCTATAAACTTATATATTATTATTATTATTATATATAATTATTATTGCAATATTGAAAAATATCATGTATTTGTAAAACACAAAAATATTATTTTAATTTTCATGTGTTTAAATATTTTTTTACAGAATAATTGGGGGTGGGTCACTTTTCCATGGGGGTCAATTTTCTATCTGACACCAGGTAAAAAATGACCTGAAGACAGTCTTTGTACCCTGGTGGTGTACAGCTTTGATGAAAATATAAACAAAAACAATGTTTCACTTTTTCTAATGTTGGGGTCACTTGAGGAAAAGTGATCAAATTTCAAGTTGAAAAAGGTCATTTAGGGGCCGTTCTATGCTATTAAACATGGTGGCCTGGTTCATTTTGACCCAAAGACAGCACTAAGGTTCAAACAACAGCAAATCAGTAAAAGTATTTTCCAGTTGAGTATGCTAAGAATTTACCTCAAGTTTAAATAATGAGTCCACAGTATTGTTGGTTATTTAAAGAAATGCATGACCAGAATTAGCAACAAAAATGATTAAAATGAGACATAAAATGAACATCTCATTTGGATCATTTTGTACATTTCAGTCTGTTTTTAGGAAAAAAAGTGTCATAAATCAGACTATAAATGATCTATGAACAAAGCTCTCTGTAAAAAGCCTCAGAATGTTGAATAGAATAAATGTGGACAGTTTCATGACTGGAAGAGAAGATTTCTGGATCATTTTGTGTCTCATTTGTGTCATCATGTGTTTAATTTTGGTAATTTTATGTGTTTGTCTGTTTCTATACATTTTGCATCTTTTCATGTTACTTTTTCTTTCATTTTGACCATTTTGTGGTTCATTTTGGTGACTTTGTGTGTTTTTGAGTTTGTTTTTGTTTTGACCATCGGAAACCACCGAAAACCATCGGGAATGGTTGCTGGTGGTTCCCGGTGGTCATTTTGTGTCTCATTGAGGTTCATTTCGATCGTTTTGTGTCAAACGATCCTTAACACGACACACCCAAAATGCATGCAGAAAACCTCGATAAAGGAATAAATTTAATTTCTCCCATACCTCCCCCTTGCCCTCTTCTGTCCTTCTCAACCTGCCCGGCCAGCAGGCAGATGGGTGCCCCCTATACAGAGCCGGGTTCTGCTCGAGGTTTCTTCCCTGTTAAAAGGGTGTTTTTCCTTGCCACTGTCGCCTTCGGGCTTGCTCTGGGGGTCAGGCATTTGGGTTCTGTAAGCGTCTTGAGACGAGTTGACTGTAATTGATGCTATATAAATAAAATTGAATTGAATTGAATTGAATTGAAACCTCGGTCAGTTGTTGTCTTTACTCGACAAGCTTTGTGTGTTAAACTGGCTTTCTCAAGTGTTTCCATGTTTTTCTTCAGAATATGGAATGTGGTAACAGTTGTTAGTTCTTCTCTCTGACATCACAATGGACTTTTAAAAAATGCATTTACTGTCTTAGTACTTGTTCTCTGTGCAATGACAGTAAAGTTGGATCTAATCTAATCTATAAAATGACCAAAATGAGACAAATGGACAAAATGTTTTGTTTTGTTTTTTTACCAAAAAGAGCGTTGAAGACAAAAATGAGCACCCCCCCCCCCCAAAAAAAAAAAAACACCAAAAAAACAAAAAAACAAAGTGGAGCACAAAGTGTCCATAAAGAGATGTAAAATAACCAACATGAAGCACAAAGTTGTAACAACAATAAAGAAATGCAAAGTGAGACTGGAGGGCAAAAATCAGACACAAAAATGTCCAAGAATTTCACAAAAACAACCATAAACAGGAGCAACATTAACAAAATGAGACAAAAACGAGCAAAATGAGCCACAAAATTACAAAATGGACATCAAGTGTAAAAAAAAAAAAAAAAAAAAAAGGAAAAAAAAAGACCAAATGTGGCCAAAATGGGACGACAATTAACCAAAAATGACAAAAATGAAACACAAAAATTACCAAAACCCGACACAAAAATTAGCAACAAAATGACAAAAATGAGACACAAAATGTACAAAATTAAAAAAACAATCTTAAACTGGTGCAAAATGACTAAAATGAGAGATAAAATGAGCAAAACAGACCAAAAAAGATGAAAAATGAAACAGAAATGGCTGATGAGTCACAGAATGGACAAACTAACATGAAATGACTAATATGAGCAACATGAACAATTTGAAACAAAAACAAACTTACAGACACATGAAATGAATCATAAAATGACCAAAATGGTACAAAAAAACATAAAGAGATGTAACATTACCTGAATTAGACACATAAATGACCAAAACTTGATGCAAAATAAACAAAAAAAAAAAAACATGAAAAGATGAAACATGTTTAAAAACGGACCAAAAGAGGTAAACTGATCAAAATTAAACACATTCTGACACAAAATGACCAAAATTAGCCTCAAAATGACCAGATTGATCCAGAAATCTTTACTAACATTCATCACGGTCCAAATTTATTCTATTCAACATTCTGAAGGTTTTACACAGAGGTTTGTTCATAGATCATTTACTGTCTGATTGATACATTTTTTTTTTCTAAAGACATGATGAAATGCACGAAATGATCCAATAAGATGCACAATGACCAAAATTGAACAAAAACAACTTTAAAGTGGTGGAAAATGATAAAATGAGCAATTCAGAGCAAAAATGAGATGAAAACTGAAACAGAAATGGCCACTGAGTCACAGAATGATGAAATAGACGTGAACTGACCAAAAGAACTGACAAGATGAACAATTTTAAACAGAAATAAACTTAAAAACACACAAAGTGACTAAAATGAACCACAAAATGGTCAAAATTAAGGCACAAAATGACCAAAATGGAAGAAAAAAAAAAACATGAAAAGATGCAAACTGTTTAAAACCAGACAGAAAGACGTAAACTGACCAAAACAAAACACATAATGACGCAAATGAGACACAAAATGATCCAGAAATCTTCTCTTACAGTCATGAAACTGTCCACATTTATTCTATTCAACATTCTGAGGGTTTTTACCGAGAGCTTTGTTTTGTTTACTGTCTGTGGACCTGGAAGGAGCAGCTTCATATCTGGAAAAAAGATTCACAATCAACGGTTTGTTTAACAGAAGAGATCATCTTAGTTGAAAGTGGCACCAAATCCATGTCATGTTTGGGTCGTATGTTGGCCTTTAACTTTGAGCAGGTGTGTTATTATTTACAGTGTTTATGGTAGAATGTGGCCGTTTTAATGGCAGATCACATGGAAGTAACATGAGTCAGTTTGAAATAGTGAGTTATGCAGAACAACAACATAAAGAAGAAATTCAAAGTTTTTATTCAGTAAATATGTTAGATTATATTTTTAATCTATTTTGTGTACTTGTTGATGAAAAACGTTTGATAAAAGAAACCTTAATAATGTTGCCTTTTAATGTTTTAACCCTCCTGTTGTCCTCATTTACAGGCAAAAAAACAACATTGCTTCCTTGTCTTAAAAAAAATTAAAAAAAATAAAAAAATTCAGCAAAAAATTCCCCAAATTTCTGAAAATTTGCAAAACCTTCAGGAAGAAAATTCCAGTAATTTCTTAAGTTTTCTTTTCAAAAAATCCCCCAAATTTGGCAAGAAAATTTGTTGTAAATATTTTCCAAATAAAGAGTAAAAATCTTCCAAAAAAATCCTAAAAATATCTAAAGAGATTACATATATTTCAGTAAAACGTCTAATATTTTCTTTACAAACATTCACATAAAAATCAACCAAAATCCCTTCTTTAGAAATATTTTTAATTTTTCTTTATTTCCACCTAAAAATGTTCAAAGATTTCCCAAAAATGTTGAAAACGTGGACATCAGAAGTTTCACTGTGAAAATACATATTTTTCCCACATTTTCAAACTTTAAAACAACTTAATTTTGAAAAAAAAAACATTGAAAAAGCCACTACCTTCAGACACATACACCCTCTGTCAAATGTTTTAGGACACTTTCTCATTCAAATCAATTAGTACCTGTCCTAAAACTTTTGACAGGGGGTGTATATGTGGTCATGGTTCCATGATGCCAATGTCATGGTAATGACTGGATGCAGCTAATTTACAAAGAAGTGATTCTAAACTCCATGTCAGCTTTCAAAGATTCTACTTTTCATCTAACAATTTATGTTTTTGTATTTCAACTCACACATAATCTGAGATTATTTGATCTCCTTGTTCAATATTAGAGATTCTTCATCATTGTCCTGAGAGATAGATATGAATCCTAAGGCCAGTAATCTCCTAAATTAATTATGATTAATCATCAGAGAATCACTGAACCAGCTCTGCATCTAACAGGTTCCTGCAGCCCAGAGGGATCTGAGGAACGATTAAGCTGGTAATTGAAGAAATTTGCCCTGCTGCTCACTGCCTCCATCCAGACGTCTATCCCTCTACCACTGATAATTCATTTAACTGAGTAATCACTTTGAATGGTTTAATTAATTTACAGTCACGTCTGTTAACGACAGCTTTCCTCTTAATGGATTTTGCAACGAAGCAACGAAGACACTAAACAAAGAAATTAGACCTGAATTCTGTGAAGCCGGATCTCAAGGACTTTAAGTTTGCGGAGGACTTCACGAACTTTTACTGAACCCTGCATGGAGAAATCTTCTTGGCAGGGGTTCAGTCTGTGTCCAGTGTGCATACGCTGGTGTCGTTGTAGGGTTCCTTGTTGGTTGGACGTTGGTCCAGACTGGTCAAAGCAGCAGTGTTCACCATTGGCAGAGTGCTGACAAGTCTGAGAGTTTTGTCTATCTGTTCTGTTCTGCTCGGAAAACAAACACAAACACAGAGAACGTCAGTGTTTCCTGCAGCATTGAAGAACTGATGCCTTGCCTGAGATAGAGAGCACCCC
Source organism: Acanthochromis polyacanthus (assembly GCF_021347895.1). Lineage (NCBI taxonomy): Eukaryota > Metazoa > Chordata > Actinopteri > Pomacentridae > Acanthochromis > Acanthochromis polyacanthus. The sequence continues at coordinate 2,558,404 of NC_067134.1, read as the reverse complement.
AAATGACATCTGAAGACACTTTTACTTGTTGGAATTTAACATTCAGTTTTCTGATTACATCAGAATTCCTAATCTAACCTGCATCCCCAGATTAACCTGGACCAGATTTCTGTGTCAAAACGAATACAGGTTAGACTGAACGATAGCTGATAATGTGTTAACAGAATTCAACGGACCACAGTTGTTCAAAACAGTTTTGAAACAATTTTGCAGCAATATCCAAAATTATTCAATACATAATTGTGTGTACACTGTGACTGAGACCAGTCTTTACATACCTCACTGTGACACTGATTGAATGTTTTCTTTCTGGTGTGGATCTGCTGGTGTTGTTTCAGGGAACCCAAAGTTGTAAAAGTCTTCTTACACTTGTCACATCTGTATGGTCTCTCCCCAGTGTGGACACGTTGGTGAACTTTGAGGCATGCAGTGTAGCTGTAGCGTTTCCCACACTGGTCACAAATGTATGGTTTAACCTCAGTGTGGGTCACTTCATGAGCTTTTAACTGTGAGTACAATACAAATGGTTTGCCACAGTGATCACATACGTACACATCATGTCCAGTGTGGATGCGTTGGTGATATATTAAGGTCTGTTGGGAGCTGAAAGTTTTTTCACAGGAGTCACAGTGGTACCGCTTTCTACCAGAATGGGGGCATTGATGGATCGACAACTGTTCATGTTGAGTAAAGGTTTTCACACACTGATCGCAGTTGAATGGTTTAACTCCACTGTGAATGAGTTGATGATTTTTTAACGTACTCTTCTGAGTAAAAGCTTTTCCACACTGATCACAGCTGAATGGTTTAACTCCACTGTGAATGAGTTGGTGGGATTTTAAAGAGAGCATGTGAGTAAAAGCCTTTCCACACTGATCACAGTTGAATGGTTTAACTCCACTGTGAATGAGTTGATGAGTTTTTAATGTACTCTTGTGAGTAAAACCCTGTCCACACTGATCACAGCTGAATGGTTTAACTCCACTGTGAATGAGTTGGTGGGATTTCAAAGAGAACACGCGAGTAAAAGCCTTTCCACACTGATCACAGCTGAATGGTTTCACTCCACTGTGAATGAGTTGATGTCTTTTTAAGTGACTCCTCCGACTAAAACCCTTTCCACACTGATCACAGGTGAATGGTTTAACTCCACTGTGAATGAGTTTATGTATTGCTAGATTATTCTTGTCAGTAAAACCCTGTCCACACTGATCACAGCTGAATGGTTTAACTCCACTGTGAACGAGTTGATGTCTTTTTAAATCACTCTTCTTCGTAAAAGCCTTTCCACACTGATCACACCTGAATGGTTTCTCCACAGTGTGAATACGTTTGTGAATTCTTAGCTTTGTTGCTGTGATGAAAGTCTTGCCACATTGCTCACAACTGAGTGATTCATCTCTTTTTGCTGTTGTTGCCGAACCATCCCTATCCACCTCAGAGGTCCCACATCTCATTCCATTGCTGTGTTTACATTTCTGTAGCAAAAGACAAAGATAAAAACAGAGGCAGTGATGGAAGAGCAATCATGAAAAAAATGATCCTAAAAGTCTCAATTCCATGTAGTTGGACATGAGGCTGAAACAAGATCAAGAATCTGCAGACATGCTAGCAGCTTTGTCATTAGAAACCTAGAAATGTGTCAACAGCACACTCACAATGTCAACAAAACTATTTTCACAGGCCGATAGTTTTCAGCTTTCTCCACGGTAGTTTTTGTCAACATTCCTGGTCATGGATATGGGATCCCTAGTCAGCCATACAGATGGAATTATGAAGGAGCGGCGGCAGAATGAGAGAAGCGCGGTATGATATATTAATCTGTGATTTAAAATGCAGTACGCTATAACCAAATGAATGTGTGTGAATTAATCAAATGCTTACATTTTTACATCTTTACATTTACAGTGTTGAAACAATGTAGAAATCATAAGAGTGCCTTATTCAGAAGAATGATGGTTTGATTATATTGGAAGGATGTCTTTTTATTTTTTCCTTTAATTTTTGAAACAGTGTAGAAATCAGAAGCGTGTCTCACTATAAGCAGTGATGGTTTGATTAATATAATGGAATGTCTTTTTTTTATTATTATTTTTATTCTCTTTTTTAATTCTTCGAATATATACATATATCAGTGTTTTTATGTTGTTTGAGATTGAGTAATATGTTACTGGTCTAATAGGGTGCAGCAAAGAGAATGGTAACTGTGTTCTAAGGGGTAACCACTTGAGGGCAGCACCTCACAGGGAGCTGTGAGTGCCTTTGGTTAACAAAACAGGACAGAAGGTTAAACAGGGTTTTGCTGCTATTAGATAAATGAAAATGCTTTCAAGGGGGGGGGATCACTGGTTGATCCCTGGGTAGATAATGAATTACTGTACTAGTGGGTGATTCAAAAAGAGCTAAGATAGGTTAGTTTAGATTATGCCCTTAGAGGGTCATGGGGTTTTTAGCTCTGTAAATAGGGTAGGGGAGTGTTGTAAGTCTGTGTGCACCATGCTGAAATGTGGGGTGCATATGTCAGCAACTTTTAAAAGCTGCTGACATTCACTTTTCTCAAGTTCCTGTAACCAGTAGAGAGAGGTGAAGAAAGGGACAAGAACATGTCTGGGGCAAGTAAAGGTCACTGGGTGAGGAATGAGGAAGTGCACATTTGCGGAGGGGGGTGGACGTGGCTGTAATTTGTTTGCGTGGGTAGGAGTATGGTGTCAACACGTATGCAAAATTAAAGAGAGCTGTGATGTATAAATTGTACCTATTGGAAGTAGTTCGGGGGAGATTGTTGTGGGTATCTGCCTGGGTGCAATCCGGACATTAGTCCGAGCACAGGGGATGATTACCACGTAACTCTGGTTGAGTGGAATAACTTGGTCTGCAGAAGGAAGGACTGTTCTGATGGAATAATGGACTAAAGGAACTGCATCTTATTCGCTGTTAAGGATTACAGGATTGTGGTCGGGACTTGACAATGGACTGATGGAGTATCACTGGATTCTATTATTTCCAGAGGAATAACACCTGAATGGATTAACAAAGTTTTTTTTCCTGGCCCAAAACCCCAAAACTGGATTACATGCAGACCTGAAATTTGGACTTACGCTCTCTCAGCTTCCCCCTGGGTTCCTTGGTGGGCTCAGGTGAGCGGCCGGGTGTGGCCACACCGGCTGTTCTACTCCCTCCAAATTACAGTTACATTAGGTAACACGCATTCCCCTTTTTTCTTAAGGAAGCATAAGACCAGTAGGGATATGGATTAAGGGTGGGTTGAATATTATCTAATGTTTGATTATTTGTCTGATGATTTATTGGCTATGCTTATGCCCTGCTAAAATATATCAATAAAGCATTTTTCTGCAATTAAAGACAACAAATTGCAAGTGCTATTTTCTTTTATTATTTTTTAATTTCTATTTCTATTCTGTATTATCCCTGAACAAATACTTATACATCTAGCTCTTGATGTAATAAGTTAACTTACAGCGTGCATGATAGTAGCAAGGTTCTGAAAGGTTACCTAGTCATAGGGGTCAGGTTGGCCCAGTATAAACATATCCTAGAGGTTGTCTATATGTCCATAATCTCTGAATTAAACCTAGCAGCTTACCAAGTGCCAGATCTATGAGAGGAAAAGCTGCCGTTAACAGGTGTGTCTGGTGGTTAAATTTAACTATACCGAAGTGGCTACTCGGTTAAATTAATTATCAGAGGAAGTAGGGATAGGCATCTGGATGAAGGCAGTGAGACAGCTAGGCGAATTTTCCTCGTCAACCAGCTTAACAGTTCTGCAGCATCCCTCTGAGTAAGATCTCAGGGGGCAGTAGGACCGGACCCGGAGGATGGAGAGCTGGTCCGGTGATTCCCTAACAGCTGAGTAAGTTAATCAGGGGGTCACTGGCCCTGAGGATCGACAATTGGCGCCCGAACAGGTTTTTTACCGACAGGTGAATCCCTGGTCCGTCAGGTGTGTGCCCTAAGACCCGAAGGGAAGGCTGAGGTGGGGACTGTAGATGTCCGCCTTGGCAGGAGAGAGCGGTGAAGACTGAGGTCTGATAGGACAGACTTCTCCCTGTCTGAGAGTGTGACTCAGACAGGTCGGAGAACGTTGAACTCAGAATCACTGGAAAAGTTTTTGTTTTCTGTTTCCTTCTCAGGATTATAACGGTGGATTGTAATCTGATGGAAGGATTGTATTTTTTCCAAAAAAGGAAAAGTATGGTGAGCGGCTGAGTAGAAGGGTTTCAGTTTCACCAGACCTGCAGAAGAGGTGTAGGAAGCACCGCGGGAGTGTGGAGGTTACGTGAGTCGTGAGGGTCGGGGAGGACCGAGCCCGAGACGTCATCACGGAGTAGCCGAACTTAGTCTGCCCTTCATCCTGACTCTATGCGCTACGAGCGGCTTTGAAGGGGCGGACAACTCAACAAAGACGAACAAGTGGATAAAAATGGATGAAGATTTGCATGTCTCGCCTGCGAGACGTACTTCCCCTTCGCCGCCTGCTGAGGCTGAGGATGCTGCGGAGCTGGAGGCAAAAGGAGGAAGTGAGAGGGCAGCTGTTTCCCAATCCCAGGAAATTCCTCCAGGAGTGGTGCCTGAGCGGCCAGTGCATATCCTATTATACGGAGACGGGTGGAATTTCTGGGATTCAGGAGTTCAGCAAAGTTTGATGGTCGCGTTGCCTCAGGAGGAGAGAGGTGGGCTGAAGCAGGCTCTGGCTGTTGCTTGTAAGCAACGAGCACAGTACGCTGTGTATAATCAAGTGCTGAGATTCTGGATTATAGTGGTAGTCAGCCCCACTGAGGTAAAGTCGAAGCGAAATGCTGCGACTTGGCTGAAGTGGTGGGGCAGCTTTTTGGAAGATTTCGCCAAGGACACTTCAAAGGGGAGGCTGGAAGTGATAGTCAGCCCCTCTGTGAAATATGATCCTGTGGTGAAAATGCTGGCCAGAGAGTCTGGACTGCGACCTGGCTTGGTGTCGTCTGGAACAGTGAAAGCCATGTCAGTGTATAAGGACCATGGAAAGCTGCTGTCACCATTATATACATTTCGGAATAAGAGGCTTACAATATTGGGTAGTAAAATCTGTCGATCACAGTGAAAAGCAAAGCAGAGCTGGGACTGATGGGATTGTACCACCAGGATCTCTTCATCCCCAGACTTTCCGTTAAGTTACATTACTGGAGAAATGTACAATATGAAAAGCATACAACATCAATGTCCAGATTTAGGTCTTAATGGCAGCAGGGTCAATTCAGACCACCAACACTTTCTAGTTTATCCTAGGGGATCAGATGTTGATACCAGTCCAGAAAAGATCTGTAATTCTGCCACTGAATTCTGGATTTGACACCAACGACCCGGGAAATTTGTTGTGCAGCAGTTACACAAGGGTTCACCATCAAACAACAAAAGCAACAAAACAGTAAAACAGTTAAAGGAATAGCAACAATTTAAGGAAATACTTCAAAAATGTAAAAAAAACAAAAAAAAAAACAGTAAAACAATTACAAGCAAAATAAAAGCCAAACAAAACATAAGATAGACAGGGACATCGGCAGCAATCTTGGTCATTTAGTCAGACGTAGTAAAAGTTTTCAATAAACAGCCACCGATGTAATCAGGTAGAGGACTTTTCTTTGGTCTGCACTGTTTGAGACACCAGATTACATTGCCCACATCAAGAAAGGGATTCTGTGGAGACGCTGACATGAGACAGTTTTTAGTCTCAGCATGTTTAGCCCTAAAATCATGGGAGTCAAACTTGACATAAAAACTGTTTAGACTTTGAGCCAGCTCTAAATCAGAATTATAACCACTGAGCTGAACTCTCTCATTGACACATTAATTAGTCCCAGTGATCAGATTCATGCCGTCCCAGACTGAACTGAGGTTGTTCATTTTGAGCTGAGACTCAAGCTTGTCTTTGTATTGTCTTTTGTGGGTCCTGATCTCCTACTTTATTTCCTTCTGTCGGTTATACAGATTTAGTGTATTTCCTTCTCTGAAGACTGTTTTCTTTCTGTACAGTAGGTCTTTTTTTAAAATTTATTTTACATTTATACAGTACAAAGACATACAGGGGGCAAGATACAAGAAAACAAAGGACAGAATTACCAACGCTTCAGACAGATGATTGCTGGAGTTTTGGGGCTGTTATGTATGAGGTATGACTGCATTATCGTGTGTGTGTGTGTTAAATGTAATTACATATACCAATATTGCTGTTAAAACATAGGATGTTGAAACAGAAGAGAATAAATAAATAGTAAAAAAAGGAAAAGAAAAAAACAATAATAGTAATAATAAATGATAAATGAAACTGTATAAATTGTAACGATATGAAAACAACAATAGAGGTCATTACATGGGTAATGGTAATCAGCAGATAGAGTGGGGACAAAAACTATAGCATATAATATATTAACTACAGTGGTATATAATCTAGTAACTACAATAATATTCATAATACTAGTATAATATGGTAATAATAATAATAATAATAGTGATAATACCAGTAATAATAGTAATAGCAATAGAGAGAATAATAGCAATAGTGGTGGTCGTAATCAGAGGTGGGTAGTAACGAGTTACATTTACTCCGTTACATTTACTTGAGTAGTTTTTTTGATAAATTGTACTTTTATGAGTAAATTTAAAGCACAATACTTTTTACTTTTACTTGAGTATGTTTGTGGATATGTAACGCAACTTCTACTCCGCTACATTGCACTTCACGGCTCCTTACTTCTCTTGTTATCCAAGTGATAACGCATATACTTTTTTTGTTTTGCTAGATACACACTTCCGCAAAAAGTTCTACCACATGACTGTATTTCACCAATCAGAGGCCGTCATTCAGTCACATGACCGCACAACTGCGTAGCTGCCGGGCTCATATCTGTAGCGCACACAGACCAGCTGATGGACAGAGGAGGAGCACACGAAAAATGGCAGAGGCAACAACGGTGTGCACTGCGGGGGAGGAGGAGAGGGGACACCCGTGGCCTCACATATGGAGCATGTTTAGCCGACACACGTCGCAAAAGAGCAGCGACACTATGCGGTGAACATGCAGTCATTTTTACTGAACACACATTCTGTCTGTCTACTCTCTCTCTTATTTGGACACAGACACCTGTTACATGTAAAGTCTGCCTTGTTCTAAATATAATCTACCTGGTTAGCCCTGATGTGCCATTTGGAGGGCAGATTAATGGTTAATGTATCTTTTCACTGCAAGTTTGCAGGGTTGTTACCTTTGTTTTGGTTTTATGTTGTGGAAAAACTGCTATTGAAGAAGGTTTAGAAATAGGTAAACCTTAAGTTACATGTTTGGTTACAGACATTCAGTATGTCTAATATTTTGATGTTAAACCTCAGGGACAGTCTAAAAGAATATTTTAAAAAGAAAATGCTTGAAACCTGAAACTTCTGGGTTCAACTGTCTGAATTTCTTGAGAAGGAAAAGGCTGGTAAACTCACAATGCTCAAAAGTATTATTCTCTACCAAAGAAAATGCTGCTCTTTACCTTCCTGAACAACTTGCTGGAAAAACAAGACTTTTCTTCCGTTACTTATCTTCATCACCATGTAAGACATTTTCAGAAAGTATGATCAGCAGCTAGTTCAGCCTCAAACAAAGAACAAGCAGCTTCCTAGCAGTCCACCATTATATCCTCAGTACAGCTGCTTCTGCAGAGCTACATCTCTCCAGCCAACGTCACCTGGCTTTGGTCGGCCCATCTAACCAACTGGAGCAACTTTACACATTTTAAAGAACAAATGAATGATAATAATGTTACAGTGGTATGTTTCTCACTTTTTGTGAAGAATCCATGTTTCCTCCGTTGTTGAGCTCAGACTAAATGGCTGCCAACATTCCTCTGCTCCTCCGTCAGACTCTCCTCCTCCTGCCAATCACCTGTCACATCAAACACATCTTCATTAGGATACCACTCTATACACAAGTGTCAGAGTGTCCCATATGTTCATCAGCCAACACAGAGGACACATTTCAACTCAATAGTTCACTTTTAGTTCTTTTCAATTTCACCTAAAACTGATACAAATGAACTTAAACTGTTAAAAATAAGGAACATAGACAGAAAACAGACATGTAAAAAGAGAATAAAGAGAACATAAAGATGCTACTGCAGGTGATTCAAGACAGGACTGCTGGTAGAAAACTGTTCATGCTGTAAGTTAGTGAATGTATTTTACTGCTCAGTGTTCTGTTTAAAGGCAGCTCTCACTCTCTGTTCTTTGCACTCTCCCATAGTGTCAAGTGTCCTCCCACTTTCAATGACAGGTGATTCTCATTGATGATTTTTCTCACAGTTTGTGCAGTTTCCCCACTTGAAAAAGGATGTTTCATCTACCCAGGGTTTGAGCAGGACTCCACTCATCAATCAGACAGTTGCTTTCTTTCTTTTCCCTCTTTTATTTTGCAGTGGTCGCAAATTCATGAGATACAGAGGTGGCAACTTCCATAAGTCCATACGTTTAGTTGATAGATTAAGGTGAAAAACCTTTAAACAGAACACAAAAGGACAATGTTCACATCACTGCATTCAGCAAATAGTAACAACCATTCTTCATGGACATTTTCACCACATTGGCAAATGCTACTCCACTCACTTTATGTTTGTCAACCTCAACACCACATAAACTGAAGCGACAAATCATGGCATGAGCAATATTCAACCCAATACTATACCACACATGAATTTATCTGCATTTTAAAGAGTTGATTTTAAATCACAGTTTAATTACTCTGAGCATTTTTATCAAAAAATGTTTTAACCATTTTATACTTTTTACTTCATGGTTTTAAAATGATTTAAAGTGCATAAAGTGATTTTAAAGTGCAATCCTTTCCAGATCCAATGGGGAGTGCCAGTGTTTACAAACAGTGACGTCACGAAGTCACGTTATTCCCGCGCCGGTTGGCAAAAGGAACCAGAGGAACAATGGCTGACGATAGCAATGCGAGCTATCCTTCCATGCAATTGCCCGATTATGCTCAATCCTTACCACCTGAGGCCCGACAAAGATATGTGAGTAAGCTGAGATATCAAGGAAACAGTAAAACCTTGCCAGATCCCTACAATTTGAAGACTGAGTGGGTTGAAGATCCGTCATTGTGGCCGGACATTTCCTTCATTTATTTTTACCTGATTGACACCCCTGGGCAGTTCACCCTGTTAATCTTCTACAAGCTGTCAAAGAAATGTCAAGAAGTTGCTGTATTTCTTGTCTGCAGTCTGGCTTCTATGTAACAGTAACAGACCCACAGCATTGGTGATCAAAAATAGGACAATTCTAAAAAACGATCGCTAGACGCATACAGAAACAAATATGGTTACAAATATGAGGCTGCTGGCTTAAGGAGACGTTATTGAATATGCTTCATTAGACTTTAGTATACTTTCATCACCTAAAAAACGATCGGTAACACATGACAACACTGAACCAAACCCAAAGTGTAGAGATCGCTTCACGCGAAGGATGCAACACTAAATCAATATCTTTTGGTAAATATGCTCAAAGTTGGACATACTAAAGATGCTAAACTGTTGAATAGTTTACCTGAAGAAAAGTGGGAGCCACAAACACGATCTCTGCTGCTTACTGGGTTCCACTTTTTCCGGCTGCCATCTTCTCTCTCCTGAAATCGGTATCCGGTGAAATTTCAAGCCTGATCCTTTCTTAAAACGCTTAGTACAACCAACAACTACACATGATATTACCATTGTGGTAAATATATGTGCATTTTCATTCACGAAAAGCAATAAATTTACGTATTTGCTCCAAACACGATACTGTTATCGTTGCAAGCCGTTATGCTAATGCTGGTTCTTGCCAACCGGTAGCCATTTTGTAGTACGTGACCGTAACAAATGACGACATGCTAGCACTACCCATAAATACATAAAAACCCACCATTACAAACAGGATGAATTCACTGGTCTTAGCTGGAACCCTCTAATTAGCACCAATTAGCCTGCAATCTTATTTTCAACTGAATAATGACAAAACACACGGCAATTATTGGTAAGTTGACAGCAAGCCGCTCGTGGCTGACGCCGATCTCCGTGGCTAATGCTAATGCTAACACATACTGCAGTGGTACACATCGGCAGCTTAAACAGTCTTTTAGAGTCTCCAGAATTCTGCTCTTACCGGCTGCAACCCGGATTTTGGAGATGAACGCAATCCTGCACAGTTTGCCGCAGATCTTGATGCTTTCCCAACAGAAACTCACGGACACTTTGTTTGAACGCGGTCACTTCGTCTCACTTCCTCCTCAGTGCTGCGTGTGTCCCCTTGTATCCCGCCGGTGGCAAACTTGCAGCCGCAGTTGGTTCCGTCCCAGCTGAGTGTAGGACCTGTGCGTAAATGCTTCTCCTTTGAGTTTTCAGCTCCTTCCAGTTTGACTTGACACATAGACTGCTTTGCACTCTGTGTCACCTGTACCTTCAGAACTCTGAATAAAAGAACAAAAGATTTATTGCAAAGAACAAAAAGGTTTTGCCTCCACAGCAGCTTGTTATGAAAATGATTGTATTTGATGATTGAATGTTCTTATTCATTGTAATACTGTGTGATGTGTGCTAAAAGAGAAACAAGGACACGAGCTATCATCAATATTATTTCATCTTACATGTCTAATTTTTAAAAAATATGACATTATATAAATATGCACTACTGTTCAAAAGTTTGAGGTCACTTAGAAATGTCCTTTTTCTTGAAATCAGTTTTTCCTGCAGATAAATCAGATTGGTTTGACAAATGAAATGAAGCAGTTTATTATTATTATTGTAATTATTATTATTATAACCTTTATTTAACCAGGTTGTTCCCATTGAGATCCAAGATCTCTTTTACAAGAGAGACCTGGCCAAGATTGGCAGCACATAAAGTTTCAACACGTTACAAATACAGTTAAAAATACAAATGACATACAATTTACAATTGGATTTTAAAAAATTTGGTTAAAAGAGTTCAAAAGGATTAGTCAAACACTTCAGTTAAATTGGACATTTGCACTCCTGAAGCCTGGGTGTAATGGAGTTTATCATAGACTTAAAAACATTCAGAGATACCAAACTTTGGAGTTTGAGCTCTGATTGCAAAGTGTTCCATGTACTTGGAGCAGAAAATCTAAAAGCTTTCTTCTCCATTTCTGTTCTGACCTTAGGAACAGTAAAATGTAAAAAGTCCTGAGATCGGAGACTGTAGGACCTATTAGATGGAATTAAAAGAAGTGATAAATAAGATGGAGTCATCTGAAGAATGGCCTTGTAAATCAGCACAGACCAATGGCCAAGCCGGCGCACATATAATGAAGGCCAATTTACTTTACCGTATCAGACACAATGATGAGTTGAAACTCCACAGTTTGTCGTAAACCTCAGAGCACCATGAGACACACAATCCAGCATGTGGAGGCATTGATCGGAGGCATTCATATACAACACTTCACCATAATCATTTATCGGAAGAAAAGTTGACTCTACCAGTTTCTGTTTCACTCTGAAGGAAAAGCAAGACTTATTTCTAAAATAAAATCCAAGTAAAAGCTTCAGTCTCTTTACAGTGTATTGAATATGTGCCTTAAAGGACAGGTTTAAATTCTGAAGTTCAGACCCTCCAGTATTACTGATCATAGAGGGAAACTAACATGTAGAAATATGAAGGTTTAGAGCCAACAGTGTTAGAAATGATGGAGAATAATCAGATTCATTTAAATATTAGTATTAAAACGATCACAAATAGGAATAAAATGACCAAGAAATGGATAAAGCGACCAGAAATCTGCATAAAATGACCGACATATGAGACAGAACTACCACAAATATGGATAAAATGACCAAAATATGAGATAAAACTACCACAAAGATTTAAAAAATGACCGAACTATGCCTCATAACCGCAACAAATATGAAAGATTACAAAAATATGACTCAAAACTATCACAAATATTGTTAATCTTGGTTTATTTGTTGATGATTTATCAGTATTGTTATTGATTACTGATGGTTGCAGGGACAGAGGTTTGTGTGTGAGTCTCTGCTGCCATCTAGTGGTGGATCAACAACATGACTTTTCCCAGATTGAATCCCAGAGAGTCCTGACTTGTTAGTTGGATCAGAGAGACTTCCATTAAGATGGAGCTCTGAGCAGCAACACTTTCCTGAAATCTTCAAACGCTCCCTCATAGTTTGTTTCATCTGAAGTTTAGTCTAAATAAATGAAGTGTAGGATTTTGAACAGAAAGGAGACTCATTTTCTCTTCCTTTGTGGATGTTTGGATCACCACTACTCATTGGTACCAGGAAGAAAATCCTAGAAGCTGTCAATCTGCTCACAGACAGCTTTGATATCCAGGAAAAACACATGGAAGAGCTGAGCAGAAAAATGGAGGAAAAGTGCAGCCTGGTAGCAGTGATGAGAGAGGAGGTTACCGAATAGAAGAAGAAAAGAGTGGAGCTGGAAGAACAGGTGGGAAAAGTGCAGAAAGAAGTGAAGACGCTGACTGAGAAATGACACCAACAAGAAACTCTATTAGAAGAGAATTTAGAAGCAAACACCAACTGATCATATTTTTAGTGAATTGTGTTCCTGACCAATGGTTGGATAGACTCCCTACCAAACATGTGGAGCACAAATACAATCAAAACATCAAAACATTTGGCACAAATGGACACATAATGATCCTCATTTCAGATGTTTTCATGGATCAGGTCAGGATTTTTTTTTTTAAATAAAACTTTTAAGGAATTATTGTAATTTTCTTTCTGAAGGTTTTACACATTTTCAGAATTTTGCAGAATTTTTTGCTGAATTTTTGTATTTTTTCAGAGCAGGAAACAATATTTTTGGTGAATGAAGTCAACAGGAGGGTTAAAGTCAGACAATGGCGTTGGTTCTTCTGGAAGTAAATGTGAATTTTTCCAACATAAAGTGAGAGAAAACTCAGTAGATTGTGGTCAAAGAATGTGTCAGAAAGCAAACGAATGAGAAAGACAGTTGATGAATGATATGAATGAGTGTTGTAAAATGAATGTGTTCTCTGATAGGAAGAAAGAAGAAGTGATTGGGTTCCAATCTAAAGGAGATGAATTGGATTGGAATAAAGCACCAGGTGCATTTCTAGCATCCAGAGCTAAATGGATGGAAGATGGGGAGAAAAACAGTTCCTATTTCAGTGGATTAGAGAGAAATGCAATCAGCCTCTAAATGTTGATGATCAAACTGGGAGCAATCCAGAAGAAAGAGCAGATGAAAGATTTAGATTCTATCAGCATTTACATTCAGCAGCTTTTTCTTTCAGACGTCAAAGCATTTCTTCCTCAGACTGACTTTAAAAGCACGTGTTTGGAGAGATTGATAGAGCTGGAATGAAAATGTCTTTGGGGAAATCAGCGGCTCCAGATGGACTTACAACCAACTTTGATCCGTTTTTCTGGGCTGATATTAGAGAATGACTGTTTGAAGCATTCAAAGAAGCTTTCAATCAGGGAGTCACACTCATTTTAATTCAGGTTCCACATTTAGCCCAGTTTGATCTCAAGTGGGCCAGACCGCTTTTTACTACAGGATCAAAACCACAAAAGTCAGATTAAAAAGACAAAAAATGAGACAAAAACCAGACAAAATATTGTGAAAATGAGACAGAAAAGGACAAAAGAACAATCTAGTATTTGACTTTGTGATCATGGTCTAGAAATGATTTTAAATGGATACTTTGACTCATTTACAATCTGCAGTTCATGTCTTCTCTGGAATTTGGACACTTTGATGATGATTGATGGATTGTGCTCATTTGGTAGAGGATGCTGCTTTTACACTCTTTCTACATTCATTGAAAGCTTCTGACAAGCTTCAACACCACTTTATTTGACATTCACTGCATTATTTTGGATTGAAAATTCATTCATATGCTCTCAGTGCTGTCCAGCAGAATTCCTTCAATGTGGAACTACTAGAAGATGAGATGTTAACAGGAGCAAACACCAAGGAGACCCATCAGTCCTCTGCTGTTTATTATTAGCTCTGGATATCAACCCTCCTGTTGGCTTCATTTACGGCACCAAAAAACAGGAAAAAAATCCAGAAATTCAGCAAAAAAATTCACCAAATTTATGGAAATATGCAAAACCTTCAGGAAGAAAATTAAAATAATTCCTTAAAACTTTTATTTTAAAAATAAAACAAAATCCCCCAAATTTGACAAGAAAATTCTTGTAAATATGTTCAAAAAATGAGTAAAAATCTTCTAAAAAAAATCCTAAAAATATCTAAAGTGATTCCATATTTATCAGTAAAACTTCTGATATTTTCTTTAAGAACATTCACATAAAAATCAACCAAAATCCAGAGAATTTACTGGATTTTGGTTGATTTTTATGTGAATGTTCTTTAGAAACATTTCTTCTTTTTCCAACAAAAAATGTTCAAAAATTTCCCAAAAATGTTAAAATGTGGACATCAGAAGTTTCACTGTGAAAATATTTATTATTTTCCACATTTTCAAACTTTAAAACGACACGAGGGTTAAAATAATGAAACTCTAAAACCATTTAATAACGACACAGTCAGCAGATGATCCAACATTATTTTAAAGCTGTGTGTATTTTCCAGAAGCCTCAGGGTTTGATTGAAACTAAATGTGAGATCTGATCCATTCACCAGAAAACACAAACTTTACTTCAGAATATTACAGTAAAAATGAGCTGAAACATTTGGTAGAAACTATCAGTAAAATATGATCAACAGGGAAACTTCTAACATTCTGATTGTTGGAAATCAAATCTAAAATCCTTGAAGATCTGCTTCCAAAGGAATCTTTCATATTTGGTAGAATATTGAGGACAGAAATGGAAGGATTTCAGGATGAATTTATCACAAAGGACTGTGGACATCTGCTTTATCAGCATCTGTGCATCCACCCCCAGCTATGAATCTGCTGCTGGTCTGATAATGTATCATACTGTTACTGATATCTGTAAATCCAGACTGTGTGAATGACAGCTTTGCAGTTCTTTGCACCATTTAATTAATGGGCTGCATTTCGCATTAAATAATTTACATCTAAACCTGCAACACAGGAAGCAGCCTGGGAGAAATGCCTGCTTTTGAATGCATGTTTTCTTTTCTTTTTTTTGCTGTTGTTGTTTCAGTTGCACTACCCACAGATTATAGGCTGCTGTTTCAGTCTGGCTCTCCTGGAGCTTTTTGGTGTGAAAATTCCTCAGAGTCATTCTCAGGTCGTTTCAGATGCATCCCACCCATGCAGTCACACTGACTCGTGGATTACCATTTTCTTTGTTAGGCTAATTGCATTATTGTGGCTTTTTAAAAATCCAGTAGGTGGTGTGTGAGCCGGTGAATGAATGTACAATCACTTATGGATGAGATTTATTTCTTCACATGTAAATGAAATGCTTCGTTTTCACCGTCTGCTGTGAAGTTTCCACAGTCTGGATGGGACACTTTAAATCATTTCACGGTGAGAATTGATTAGGTGTGGATTTTTATTAGCATTTGTAATAAATGTAATCTCAGTATTATCCTGCAGTGGCCTCGGGTTATTTCCTGATATCGCAGCTTCATGCCAGAAATTAAATAATTGGTGACTGATGTGCCATTTGTCAAAAGCTGAGTGACAAAGATAATGCTGCAAAGTCCCTTCTTGCTGATGTCATCTTTTAAATAGACCAGGCCCATGTAACCTAACACCTTGGTGGGAATGCACTCAGTCAAGCCTATTGTTTCTGCTCACATACAGTTTCTTGTGTGAGATAAGTATGGCCTGGCTGCAGAGAGAACAACAAGGCCTTAAAAGCGTGGATGAGACATCGACTGTCAACGCCTCGGTTTGTCAGATTCTTAACCAGATTCGTGCTCAAGCAGCGCCAAAGTTGACGAGAATGAACACTGTAAACAGCAGTGTGTACGTGTGGTGGCTTTCCAGTAAGATATGGTTTCTGATATCACATCATCCCAGACTAATATTCAGACTATTAGTCAGGATGTGATGAGCTGAGCTGGTGCCTGCTGTGATTCATGTAGCAGCTTCTGAATAGGCAGCATAAATGTTATGGCACAGAGGATGTGAGTCAGGACAGAGAGAATCCAGTTCACTGGGCCATTACTGCAGCTGAAAGGAAGAGGAGGAAGTTGGTTTGAGGATTTGTCACCATAAGATCTCTCTGTTTTAGAAAGGGGGTGGGTTCCTCTCAGGAATGTGAAAAGACCTGGGTGTTGGGAAGGTTTTTCCCCCTATAAATAAGACTAACTAGTCACAAGATTCAGTGTTTGAGGGACAGCTAGTTCTATAGTATGGACGCACAGAAGGCACAATATTAATGTTCTGTTTGGATCACTTCATGTATTGCATTAAGGTGATAGTTTTAAAAGTTCAATTAAAAAACTTTTAAAATCTCTATGTTTTTTTAAAGTAAAATAACAGCAAATATCTGTAATTTTTTAGTTTGAAATAAAAGTGCGTTTTTACATTCACACATTATATAATAACAAATTATTATTTGGATAAAATATCATTTTTTGTGTGTTTCTCTTTACAATCAACATGTAAATTAATACTTTTTTCTAGGATTTTACTGGAAATTATTGGTAGTTTAACAAAAAAAGTGAAGTTATGTAAAACAGTTTTAGAATATGTAGAATGTTTTTATTTTACAATTTAAAAATTGTGTAAGATAATAAAATGTTACATTTTTAGGATTTGGATATCTTTAAAATGTTGTTTTGTTTTGTAGTTTTTGTGTGTTTTGTTGATTTCAATCATTTAATTCAGTTGGTACTATTTTACAGCCAAATGTTATAAAAGGACAAATCACAATTTAAAAAAAAACAGACTTTTGATGTGGACATTTTGCGCAGCCTGTTTTTCACAGTTAATATGTGAATTTTAAAAATAAATCTGGGATTTTTCCTAGTTATTATTTGTAATTCTGTAAAATGATTAACTATTGCAGTTTTTTTTAAAAAATTTAAAAATGTATTTTTTCAGTATATGGAATATTGGCTAATATGAAAACCAAAAATAGTGCTAAAACTTCCAGTTTTCACCACAGTTATTATTGAAAACCAGCATTATGAGCTAAAGTGGTTGTTCAGTGGCTAAATCTGCATCATGCATGTGCTGAGCCACAGGTTTGTGCAGAGCAACAGGTCAATCAGAAAGCGACCCTCTTCTCTTTGTTGTCCCTCATCCTCCCAACATGCTCTGGTTGGTTCCTTATTTCACTTCAAATCTTTTGACTGCATCTAAAGTTCTGCTTAAAGCTCATTTGGGGCAGTTGTCCTACTCAGGCACTCATCAGCGGTGCTGGGAGGTGATACATCCATCTGCGCCTGTGACGGCCGCTAATCCTTGACAACTGTGCCCCTCTGGCACCGTATCCGTTGCACTGCTGCTTGTGTGATACAATAGGCTCCCATCCTTTGTCCTTGAAATTGTTTGAATTAGCACAACGGCGGGGGCTGGGGTTGCAAACATCAGAGTTACTCAAAAGGATTGACAAAATCACATGAGCATGATAGCTTGGAGATGGTAGACGTGTTTGACAGATAATCAGCAGTAAAATCGATACAAGTGACAGATATAGAATCAGTGCAGCCCTTTGAATGAGTCTAACTTTGGACCTCTGCTAGTGTGCTGTGCAGCACAGTGGGCAATGTTTGATCAGTGGTTTATGTCAGAACTGATCCCCTGTAGAAGATGGACTTGTAGTGTGTTTTTAAGGGATCACTTCTATTAAAATCTGGCCTAAGTTGCCTTATACCTTTATACCTTATTTACCTTTATGAAACATGTTTGCACTTTTATTCAAATCAAAATCAAATTAAATCAAGCTTTATTGTCAATTAGCTGTAAATACAGCAGAAGTGCACACAAGATGAGCGAATGTTTCTTCAGGATCCAGTTTGAAACAATTCAACTTTACAGTCGAGAAAAAAAACTTCACTTAATTTTAGTTCATGTTTTTCTACTTCATTTATCTTTAACATGCTAATTTTTCCCAGACAGAGCTATACAATGCGGTACTACACTATAAACATTTACAAAATGAACATTTAGTTAAAGCTTTGTGTTGGTGCACAATGTTGTATTATATTACACCACTAACACATCATTCTGGGACATTAATGTTCATGCTTTTAATCTTGTTACTGCTTTAGAACTGCTAACTGCCTGATTTACTCTAAAGACGCTTGTGTCTACATTTATTCACTTAAAGTCATTTTTTCTATTCCATTTATCCAGTGAATCCTTTTTAATAAGTCCTTAAAATGTGTTGTACTGTTTACCATTGATTTCTTTCTTTTATTTCAACTTTTTTTAAAAATAGATTTATAAACCTATTGTATTTTGACTGATGCACAACAACACAACAAGCCCTCAAAACAAATTTTTCACTTCCAGCACTCATTGCAAAACTCTCAAACCTGTTGTGCTTGCTGATCCATGATCCACTGAACAAATGCTGAGTAGGTGTGTGTGGCTGCATGTATGAGTGTGTGAGCTTAGATAAGCCACATGCAATCACTCGTCCCACCACCAAACTTGCAACATGTCCTAGTTGGACCTTCCAGCAGCTGCCCAGCCCTGTCAGCAAGAGGTGACTAGAAGAAAAGTCTTTACGTGATCCTCGATCCAAGCAGATCATGTGACCTCTAAAACGCTGCTATAATCCAATGTCCAAGTCTGTTGTGCAGGTCACTTTGTCTTGGTAAGTTAAATCTAGGAATTTCTGTGCCATGCCGGTCAAAGCATTAGCAGCAGTTCTTGACAGGGAGAAGAAGTGGTTGACATTTGGAGCAACATTTGCCAGACAGCTCCACGGTATGTTTCTATGGATTGAAAATGGAGGTAAAGTAAACTTAGATTAGCCATTTATGTAAATGCTCACACCCACTTCCAAATTCAGCTCTCCCAAGTCAAATACCCATCCCCCTCATCTTCTCCTCCTCCTCCTGTCCTTACCCCAGGGGTGTCCAAACTTTTGTCACTGAGGGCCACATACATAAAAATATAGGAGGGGCTGGGCCACTTACTAGAAATTAAGTATATAGCCTTAACTTTATTCTATTAAAGTTAGAATAATCAACTAAAAGTGGTCAAATATGTTATATTGTTGAATATAATTAAAGACAAAACTGCCTTCATCACATCTTTCCATAAATGGATCTTTATTGATTTATTCAGAAAAAGCTTTAGTAGCTCATTCTCAGAACAGCAGCCTCAGAGAATTAAAGAGCACAAATAAATAGAATGCACCTTTTCTCTCAGAACACTGTCTATGCCTCACCTTTCTGTCTGTCCTGTGTTTGTTTTATGTTTCACTTGGGTGTGCACAGCCCTCAATGGCATAATGTAGGAAACAGCTTGAAATAAACATGATAGGTTAATTTGCCATGAGGACAGGTGATGGTCACAGTCACAAAGAAGAAAAAAATTGCATGAAGCTTAAGTAATGACGCCATGGTTGGTTGGTGTCATTTTTGAGCGGATTTACAGACAAAAACAAAAAAAGAACAGCAGCCTCAGATTTATTCTTAGACAGAAGATTTACAGTCGAGAAAAAAATACTAAAGGGGACAATGGGACAGGTAAATTTCAAGCTTGTTATTTAAGTTGCAACACACCTATTAACGTTAGTTTGAAACGGTTAACATTAACAGACTGAACTGGACTTAATAACAGGAGTGCATATAATTTTAGTAAGTTATTCTTGTGAGTATCAGCTGCGCTGGGTATGTAAATCGGGCCATCCAGCTGCGGTGCTGATCCGACGCCACTCGTGCCAAAAATCCAGACAAATGTCACTTGATCAAGGAGCAAATCTGCATCACATGAGATCAGCTGACTTTGGGTGTGCAGTGTGTGCGCTGTGCACAGCGGTGTGGGAACGACCTGCTTCGCCTGCTGCCTCCGTGACCCGGCCCCGGATAAGTGGAAGAAAATGGATGGATAGATGGAGAACAGAAATTAGTACCACAGGAGTTCTCATGGCCAAGTGGTTAAGGTGATGGACTAGAAATTCACTGGGGTCTCCCCATGCAGGTTTGAAAACATTGAACTGTTTTCTGCTGTGGCAGTAAGACATAGGTTGAAAATCCCCTCCAGTTAATCCTGGCCATCTATGAAATTAGAAGAGATGATGATATTTAACTGATGATCTTATTATGAGCAAGTCTGAATATCATGTCAGTTCTGCAAAGTCATTCACCTTCTATGTACAAGATGAGAGTGATGGCTTCAATTGTTACACGTTTCCTTCTACAGTGCATGTTTGAGGCCCCAGCTTCAGACTATGACATGCCCATCAGTTTCTTTCTCCAAGACACAAAGCTCAACCTTCAGACTGAGAAACAGAAACATTACAGAATATGATACTATTCACATTCTGTGACAAACTGTTTAGTTGTGTCTGTTAAACCGTCACAAACACTAAGCACACAACACTTCATGACCAGCACACATGCGATGGCCGGGAATCGAACCCAGGTCAACTGCTTGGAAGGCAGCTATGCTCACCACTATACCACCATCGCTATGAAATGGACTGTTTTTGTGTGCTCTCAGGAGTTCAAACGGATAAGAGAAGCAGGTGCAGAGAAAAGGGAGGAAATGAACATCAGCCAGAAGCCCTGATCTCTGTCACGACACACAACATCTTAGTATTTTCTACAGCAAAACAACCTGATGAAAATGAAACTAAATCTTGAATCATTCTGGAAGCAACTTCCACATAATGGGAAAGTGATATTGATGAGCCTGTTGATTCCACATTCCCATGGTCTGCAGTCTTTTTTTATAACTTTCTTTTCAGACTTTGGCTAGAGTCATTTTGTTGTTTATAGCCTGTATTATATTTTGAACTGCTGGTATTGATTTCAGATTATCCTTTGGTGCACTGCAATTATACAGGGCAAACTAACTTTATTTTGTTCTGTTGTTGTGTTATAACTTAGTACTGTGTTTGATGATCTCTGTCAGATGAGAAGATGAGGTGGAGGACAGTGGAGGAAGTTCCATGGTGTAATGGTCATCACTCTGGGCTCTGGATCCTGGTGTCCCTGGACTTAATGGAGATGATAGGGGATGAAAAGTTGTGTGCATTTTTCTGACCACCAAGCCTGTCCTCCAGTACCCACCAACTTTAACCTCCACCAACAGGTGAGCAGAGACCCTGCTGACCTCAGGAGAGCTGCACGGAGCAACAGGGAGAGACGGAGCTCCAATATTTAAGTGATTAGATAAATGTGTAAAGCAAGGATGGGAACACGACAGATGATTGTATGTGAAGCCAAATTTTGCGCTTTCATCACACAGAACAGAAAGCAGGAGCACAGGAGTTGTCATGGCCGAGTGGTTAAGGCGATGGACTAGAAATCCATTGGGGTCTCCCTGCGCAGGTTCAAATCCTGCTGACAACGTTCGACTCTTTTCTGCAGTGGCAATCTATGAAATAAGAAGAGATGATGTTTAACTGATGATCTCATAATAAGCGTGTGAGAAAGTCCTGATTTGAATATCATGTCATTTCTGCACAGGCACTCACCTTTGATATAGAGGATGTGAGTGATGGTTTCAATTGTCATATGTTTCCTCCTACAGTGCATGTATGAGGCCCCAGCTTCAGACTCTGACATCTCCATCAGTGTACTTCTTCAAGAATTTAAACCCACCAGGACTATCCAGATTACATTTAACTCTGTAAATAAACATTTTTCAGCCTATTCAATGTTATAAATGTTCTGCTTGGCCGTTAAAGGAGGTTTTCCTCACATTTTGGTGTATTTTAACCCTTCCATGGTCTAAATTCTTTGAACAGATCTTGTGCTGTAATCAATGTCTCACTGAGTTTTTATTTTCATTGCAGTGGTTGATTTTTCCTGAACAAGATCAATGATTTTTTAATACGTCTTTCTCCACTTTTATTTGCTCTACCTGTGGGTTTCAACTATTATAACTTTTTTCATTTAATAAATGACTGATAACACACTTTGATCTTCATGTTTGTTTGCTTATTTGTTGAAAAGTGGAATTTAATTTTCCATGTTGGATAATCACAGCTTTTTTTATTTGGACAATGTTTATCCTCTTCCATGGCAAAAATGAATTGTTAAAATGAAAATAGAAAAAAAGATCTTTTGTAAAGCAGTAAAACTAATGTTTTTATTTTTGTTCTGATCTTTTTCTCGCCATTTTCAATTATATTCAATTAAAATATGCCCTGAAAGCAAATATAAAGAACTACAAAGACTGGAACAAAAAAATACTTATTTTTTGTCGTGAAGACTCAGAAACAAAACTTCAAAAATAATATTTTGTGTTTTAATTTATATCTGTTCTTATTATCACAGTCAGTGACCGAGTAAAACATGAACAATATAAAGTTATAACTTGAACTTCTTTCAAACTGATTTTTCTCTGAACAATAAAAATAAAGTGTGAGGTCAAAGTGTGACGGTTAGATCAACATAAACTACTAATATCCTGTTTAAACGCTATAGAAGCGTCAGAGCAGCAGATTGTAAAGTCTGGTCCAGATAAGGAGCTCTACAGTGAGGCTGACCGTCCATCATAGCTGTCTAACCTGGACCTCACATCTCTGAAACCGTTGGAGCTCATTTTTAATCAGCTTCATCTGGATAAACTGACCACACATTGGACGTTTTTACAACCACTTTCTCACCTCAAATCATCTGAAAACTACATTTTGTGTCACAATAACAGCAGTATTCCCAAAATACTTGTGTTTCCTCTGAAAGTTTCCTCCTGGATCTTTGCTGCTGGTCTAAATGCATTCTGGGTTATTTGGTTCCAAATCCTCACTCGTCTGGTCTGATGAGCCTCCATAATGTGGGCGGAGCCAGAACACATCCAGGTATTTCATTGGTTCTTGATCAGATGCTGCTTTGAACTGGATCAGTACTTGGTCTCTGACTGATAATGTTTAATAAGAACACCAGAACTTAAAGGGGAACTTCTGTTTATTTCAACCTGAGGTCTGTTTTCATTTGTCATTTTTCATTTAGCTCCTGTTAGCACTTTTATTTATCCCATTGTGTGGTTTCCAGACTTTATGCTAAGCTAACTGGCTGCTGGCTGTAGATATGTGCTGTCAGTCTCATCTGTGAAACATTAGCATTACATTTTTTTAAAGATTGCTTAAGCACGGTTTTGAAAACAGGGCTCAGAATTTCAGATCACTACACACAATTAACACAACCACACACACAATATGAACAACACCTCAGGTCCTGTGCAAAATGAAACATACCATTCAAACAAAACCTTCTTATGTTACGACATAAAACACACACATTTCATGAGGATTAATTCTGTCTGAACCAGATACACACTGCTGTGTTTAACTTCAAACACTTTTAGCAGTTCTACCTCTCAGTGGTTAGATTACTGTCAGTGAAGTACACAGAGAAAGTACAAATACACAACATGGTAAATTCACCAAACACAACACAAGATCAGTGAAAAAGTCTCCTGTGACAATTAATGGCTGCTGGTTAGAGCTTTCATGTTTTCCTGAAGCAGAAGTTTAATTCAGTGTCACTCAAAGCCTGCTGAACCAGTCACATCATGATGTCTCCTGGCTTCGTTTCATGCAAATGATAATTCAGTTCTTTTTAAGGCCACCAATTATCCAAAATGTGCATCCCCAGCACATGAACACGGCAGCTCTTGTAGGTCAGTTGGTGTGCAGGTTAACAGCTTGGATCCAATTTTAGCAGACTTGAGCAGAAAACAGTCTACTGACGCAAACACGAGCGTTCAAAAGTTTGGGGTCACTTAGAAATGTAAAACATGAAAACCCAACTTTTGAACGGTGGTGTATGTAGATCTATAAAGTCCTCCCCAGTACTCGCTGCAGCTCAAGCACACCAGCTCACCTACGACCGCTCAAACACTGCGTTATGATTTCCATATCCTTCTGTACACTGCCATTCAAAAGTTTGGGGTCATCCAGACAATTCCATGTTCTCCATGAAAGCTCCCACTTTCATTCATGTGCTAACATAACTGCACAAGGGTTTTCTAATCATCAATGAGCCTTTCAACACCATTAGCTAACACAATGTAGCATTAGAACACAGGAGTGATGGTTGCTGTAAATGTTCCTCTGTACCCCTATGGAGATATTCCATTAAAAATCAGCCGTTTCCAGCTACAATAGTCATTTACCACATTAACAAGGTCTAGACTGGATTTATCATTTATTTAATCCGTTGCGCTTCAGTTGCGCATCAGTGTCCCACCTGTGGTACACTTTGAGATTTGCATAAGCAATTTGCTAAATGTCTGAAACTGCAAACGCGATTATACAAACAGTATAATGCGATGAAAAGCTTAGATTCTCATGAATCCGCCGGTATAAACCACTTTCAGATGTGATTACCACAGCGGGTAATATAAGCACATTTGTCCGACAAACAACGAATATCCATCCATCCGTTCTCTATACACGGCTTCAACGCGCACAGCGCGACTCACATTTCCGGGTTCATTATTACACACAGATGAAAATATTCCACAAAAAACGGCCATAATCCAACCTTGGACATCCAGACGAAACAAGCCAGTAACATATTTTGTCCAAAACATGTCTTGAAGTCGGTATATAATCCACGAATCGGTCGTTTTCAAGGAAATGCACCTCGCGATGCGCGTCCAATATTCCCTGTATTTCTCGTCATATTTTTATTTACAAATAGAATATTAGCGATTTTTTATACTGAAAATGGCTGGAATTGACTGCAGCTTAAAGGGTTAATGCTATCATCATTGAAAAAAACTGATTTCAAGAAAAAGAAAAAAACATTTCTAAATGACCACAAACTTTTGAACAGTGGTACATATTTATATAATGTCATATTTTTAATTAGACATGTAAGATGAAATGATATTGATGATAGCTCGTGTCCTTGTTTCTCTTTTAGCACACATCACACAGTATTACAATAATTAAGAACATTCAATCATCAAATACAATCATTTTCATAACAAGCTGCTGTGGAGGCAAAACCTTTTTGTTCTTTGCAATAACTCTTTTGTTCTTTTATTCAGAGCTCTGAAGGTACAGGTGACACAGAGTGCAAAGCAGTCTATGTGTCAAGTCAAACTGGAAGGAGCTGAAAACTCAAAGGAGAAGCATTTACGCACAGGTCCTACACTCAGCTGGGGAGGAACCAGTGGTGTAGTCAGTCTTATTTTTCAGTTAGCATTGCGTATACCCACTTCTAATGCTCCCTGGTGCGCATCATTCAGTAATATCTGTGTGCCAGGTCGCCCTCTTTTCCTTAAGGATGATGAAGCCATGAACAACCCTCCTCTGCCTGTAATTGGCTGGTACATGCTACCTTCACTGATTCGATTGGTTAACTTTAGGGATGAGCCAATCAGAGGCAGAGTAGGGCGGGTCATACAGAGGAAAATTTTGCTAACACCTCTGTGGCACTCCAGTTGATTGACAGGTCTGCTTGAAAGATGCGCAGAAATGCGAGGAAGTCAGAATAAACACCTTTCAAGTGAGTGGCACGTATCGAGCGAACCTACTTTCATGGACGATATAATTCTCAGGTAAGTTTTAAGGTGGTTTCCAAATGAATCATTGTTTTAAACTACTGGCAACATGACTGCACATTTCAAGGAGAGGATATTTTGTCGCCAGTGGTTAAAGCTGCATTCAATTCCAGCCATTTTCAGTACAAAAAAAATCGCTAATATTCTATTTGTAAATAAAAAATATGACGAGAAATACAGGGAATATTGGACGCGCATCGCGAGGTGCATTTCCTCAAAAATGACCTATTCGTGGATCATATACCGTCTTCAAGACATGTTTTGGACAAAATAGTTTACTGGCTTGTGTCGTCTGGCTGTCCAAGGTTGGATTATGGCCGTTTTTTGTGGAATATTTTCATCTGTGTGTAATAATGAACCCGGAAATGTGAGTCGCGCTGTGTACGTTGAAGCCGTGTATAGAGAACGGATGGATGGATATTCGTTGTTTGTCGGACAAATGTGTTTATATTACCCGCTGTGGTAATCCAGCCCGATCTCACGAGGATTCGTGAAACTGTCACGTAAATTTTTGTTTCGGCTTCGTGCGCACCAACACGATTTCGTCATGTTTTTCGTGCCGCTCACCACGAAATACACACCAATGTATTTTAAACGGCGGACTTTTCGTGCCACTCAGAACGTATTTCAAAAGAATGTGTATATTATATTTTTAATGTAAAACCGCGGCGAATCCAACGCTATATTTTGCATGACATCGTCCCTAAACATAACCCTAACCATAATCCTAACCATAACCTAACCATAACCTAACCATAAGCCGGTGGTACACTTACCAATTTGCATAGGAATTTCAAGAATGTCCGGCGGCCGGCGGCCGCAAACGCGATCACACAAGCAGTATACGCCGACGGACAGCTTAGATCGTCATGAATCCGCCGGTATAAACCACTTTCAGATGTGATTACCACAGCGAAAAACATTTCGTGGTGAGCGGCACGAAAAACATGACGAAATCGTGTTGGTGCGCACGAAACCGAAACTAAAACTTACGTGACAGTTTCACGAATCCCCGTGAGACCGGGTTGGGTAATCACATCTGAAAGTGGTTTATACCGGCGGATTCATGAGAATCTAAGCTTTCCATCGGCGTGTAGTGTTTGTATAATCACGTTTGCAGTTTCAGACATTTAGCAAATTGCTTATGCAGATCTCAAAGTGTACCGCGGACGGGACACTGAAGAGCAACTGAAGCGCAACGGGTTAAACTGAGTGTTGGGGCGAGTCTGACTAACGTTTTGAAAGGCTAACGTTATTCTAACGTAAGTCTGAAGCTCGCTAGATTGGGATAATGTGGGAAAACCTCTCGGCTGGTAGTTGATTTTAAAGTAAGTAAAAACACAAGAATGGGGACAGGTAGTTTAAGATTCGACCTTAAACAATATTGAGGTTTTATTCATGATGAAATATGAACAAGGATGCACTGTCAACTTCATATTTGAAGTATTTTATTTAAATAAATGTTCAAAAGTAACTGAAACACCATGTTTGCCTCATGATAAATACATGTTACATTAATCCAGTTTGCTTGTGTGACCAGTAATAACTACAAACTGCTCCTAATCAAGTCATGATAATTTTATAATAGTGGGCAAGTAGAAATGACTGAAACAAATTGAATAGAGTAGTCTTCTATGTCACTCTTTCTAAAACAGGGCGTTTTTCTGGACAAATTTTTAAAAAAAAGGTGAAAATTAAGAGTATACCCACTTCTCCAGGGACCACTACACCACTGCTACACACTATCCCTACACTACCGAGTGTCACTCCAAAGAAGTCACACTCGCAGCTGTGGAGGGCACTTTAATTGAAGGGGAGGGTATAAATACGATCGTCAGGAATGGGACGCCCTGTCGCCTCACCGGAAAACGGAAGACGTCATCGCCATGGTAACACAAAGACGCCTACTGTGCATGGCTGTAGCACTGTGGCACAGGTTGCAGGCAATGATGTAGGGGCTACATTCTGCTTCAAATAATTTGAAGTCATCCCACATGTTTTCCAATCCTATTACCTGGCATTTCAAATCCAACAAATGAATGAATAAATGAATTCTGTCAGTTCCGTTCAAATTTTAAGGTGTCAGGGGGTGCACAATTAAATCAAACATCAGCAGAGAAGATTTGTTTCTTTTGTTTTATCTTTTTTCACCACTCTTTTTGTGATGTTCTGTCAGTGTGAAAAAGGCGTGGGAGAAATAATGGACGCATGTGGAACTTAGATCAATATGTTTGTTTCCTCCTCCATTTCGACGTTGCACTTCCTGAAAAAGTTGTCCAGAGTGAGCATCGATGCAGAATCGCTATTTAAGGGCTGAACAGTCCACTATCCCTGCGCACGACGCGGTTTGGGACGGCCCTTAATATGGAGGACCCTCCGGGGGAACGCGCAAACGGAGGGGTAGTGTGTAGGGATAGTGTGTAGGGGGCGCTTTGGGACTGAGCCCTATTGTGTTTCCACTCCGTGTTCCTGCCACGCCTGCAGGATGACCTTCATACTTGTGGCAGTGGTTGGACAATCATCCAATCAGAACGCAGAGCCACATGACACCCAACCAGCTGTGGGTGCTGGGTCGCACACATCACCCAATTCCTGGAGCAGAAAACACAGAGCTACATGCAAATACAATGTGATTTGAACCAAAACATTGATTCTTGTGTTTTAACAATATTAGAGGGCAAGAAAAGTGAACAGAGAGTCAGAAGTCCCTCACTGGAAGACAATTTCTGACAAGAAAAACCTCCAGCAAGAAGTCAAAGGATGCTTTTCCTCACATTAAGTCTCTTCCTTACTGGAGCCGCTGAGAACTTGGACATTGCTGCGTAATTTCTACTGAGAAACTGTTCCAAACAAGAACATGAGTGTTGTTTCCAGAGCAGTTGTGGCCTGTGTTAGGACCATCTGAAAGACAACGTTACAACTGCAACAATGGAGCACTGATGCTGGAATCAGAGATTGAGGTTTTTCAACAGTGGAACTCCGTTTCAAAAAACTTTTTAAAATCATAAACTATGGATATTTCTAATGGTATCTATGAAATATTAGCTCAGTATGTCAGATACTTTCTTAGAGGTTTTTCAGTGGACTGTAGATCCAGTTTCACTCATTTTTATTTTCTCACATTGAAATTTGAGGCTGTTTGAAGATGAATATCCCAAGAGCAATTCTAGATAAAAGCCTGAAACCTTCACTTGTTTGTCTTGTTAACATCAGCAGATCAGATTGCTGTTAAATACAGCAGTGGAAAAAAGTTTTTGGACATCCCATACATTTGTGAAATACTGCATTAAGAATCACTTTGAGGTCTTCAAGAGTCATTTATTTAGGTACAATCATAAAACTAAACACATCCAAAAAAAAAACATTAAAAACTGAAAATTGACTGGTTCCATAAAATGAGAAATTTGGTAGAATTTAGTTTTGTTAGTTTTCCTTGTAAACAACAAACCAAATAAATATCATTAACCACGCCTGACGAACGTCAGTGGGGTTACTGCATTCGCTTCGGTATGTGGCTGGCTGGCTGGGTAAGTATGTATGTATGTATGTAGGTATGTGGCGAGGTATGTCCGGTCAGATATCTCTGCAAGTGCTGAAGTCAGGATAATCAAACTTTACACTGAAGATTAGTCTAAGGTCCCCTGCTCACTTGTGGAGTTACAGGTCAGCAGATCAAGTAGGAAGGGATATGTGTAGCATGATCAAAACTGATACATATTGCATCATTTGTATAGGGAAGACAGGATTTTCGCCAGTAGAGGGCGTGGTTCTGGCCTCTACTGAGGGCTCGTCTAGTTTGTGTCTTTCTGATGCAGCCACACCCTTAGAAACACACACAAAAAAAGACTTAAATATTTCATGATAATCTTTAAGATGTGTAAAAATTTTCAGGGTGCCTGAAAACTTTTATCCCTCATTTTATCTGTCAAAGCATGAAAATGTGCCGTTATAAAAACGCCACCATCTCCAGACACATATATGTGGTCATGGTTCCATGATGCCAATGTCATGCTAATGACTGGATGCAGCTAATTTACAAAGAAATTATTCTAAACTACATGTCAGCTTTCAAAGATTGGACTTTTCATCCAACACTTCATGTTTTTTTATATTTCAACTCACACATAATCAGAGATTAGTTGATCTACTTGTTCAATATTAGAGATTCTTCATAGATAGATAGATAGATAGGGTTAACAAATTCACCCTGCTGCTCACTGCCACCATCCAGACGTCTATCCCTCTACCACTGATAATAACTGAGTAACCACTTTGAATGGTATAATTAATTTACCAGTCACGTCTGTTAACGACAGCTTTCCTCTTAATGGATTTTGCAACGAAGCAACGAAGACACTAAACAAGAAATTAGACCTGAATTCTGTGAAGCCGGATCTCAAGGACTTAAAGTTTGTGGAGGACTTCATGAACTTTTACTGAACCCTGCATGGACAAATCTTCTTGGCAGAGGTTCAGTCTGTGTCCAGTGTGCATACGCTGGTGTCATTGTAGGGTTCCCTGTTGGCTGGACATTGGTCCAGACTGGTCAAAGCAGCACTGTTCACCATTGGCAGAGTGCTGACAAGTCTGAGGGTTTTGTCCATCTGTTCCGTTCTGCTTGGAAAACAAACACACAGAGAACGTCAGTGTTTCCTGCAGCATTGAAGAACTGATGCCTTGCCCGAGATAGACAGCACCCCAAATGACATCTGAAGACACTTTTACCTGTTGGAATTTAACATTCAGTTAACTGATTACGTCAGAATTCCTAATCTAACCTACATCCCCAGATTAACCTGGACCAGATTTCTGTATCAAAACAAATACAGGTTAGACTGAACATAATGTGATAATGTGTTAACAGAACAAAACATTTTTGAAACAATTTTGCAGCAATATCAAAAATTATCCAATACAGAATTGTGTGTACACTGTGACTCAGACCAATCTTTACATACCTCACTGTGACACTGATTGAATGCTTTCTTTCTGGTGTGGATCTGCTGGTGTTGTTTCAGGGAACCCAAAGTTGTAAAAGTCTTCTTACACTCATCACATCTGTATGGTCTCTCCCCAGTGTGGACACATTGGTGAACTTTGAGGTTTGCATTGTAGCATGTAGCGTTTCCCACACTGGTCGCAAAGGTATGGTTTAACCCAGTGTGGGGTCACTTCATGAGCTTTTAACTGTGAGTAAAGTACAAATGGTTTGCCACAGTGATCACACACATACACATCATGTCCAGTGTGGATGCCGTTGGTGACATTTTAAGCTCTGTTGGTGTTTGAAAGATTTTTCACAGGAGTCACAGTGGTACCGCTTTTCTACCAGAATGGGGCATTGATGGATCAACAACTGTTCATGTTGAGTAATGGTTTTCACACACTGATCACAGTTGAATGGTTTAACTCCACTGTGAATGAGTTGATGTCTTCTTAAGTTACTCTTCCGAGTAAAAGCCTTTCCACACTGATCACAGCTGAATGGTTTAACTTCACTGTGAATGAGTTGATGATCTCTTAACCTTGTCTTGTGAGTAAAAGGTTGATTTTTTGGTTGGATTTTATTGGTTTTATGCCTCATTTTGCTGATTTTATCTATCTCATTTTGTAATTTAATGCCTCATTTTGATTTTTGTCCCATTTTCTCCATTTAATGTTTTTGGTCAATGTTTGTGTCTGCATTTTGTTGATTTTGTCAGGTTTTTGCTTTTTTTTCACGTCTTTTTTGCTGTTTTTGTCTTTCTTTCCAATATCTTTTGTGTCAATTGGTTTGATGTTTTGTCATATTTTGCTCATTTTTGTGTGCTCTTGCTGCCCCGTTGTTGATGCCGTTGATGGTTTCTGCATCTATTTTGGTCTTTTTTGTCTGGTATTGTTGTTTTTGGGTGTTTTAGGTCACATTTAGTCACTTTAACCCAGAAACAGTGGAGGCAGCTGAACTTCGTCTTTGCATTTGTGTGGTTTTTTTTGGCCGGCTGAGCAGCTCAGCGTCTCGGTTCAGTCGCAGGTGGGTTCACTGACTCCGAATAACTCCGCACTTTTCTGCTCCTCACCTTAATCCAATTACTCCTCCGTAAGAAAGACGCGCGAGCAGGAAGAGGTGACGAGCTGCACTCATGTATGTATCTGTTAAACATTCTTGATCCTGAAGGGAAAGCGTCGGCGTCAATCACAGCCGGCGCACACAAGCCGGCTCCCGGGTTTCTGTCAAACACGTCTCGACACAAAAGCAGCCGCTGGGCTCCAGAGGATGTTCAGCTTTAAAAGAAAATCCACCACTCACTAAGCAGAATTGCAGGTTTTTCAGCTTTCTAGACGGTCCTTGAACTACCTCATCTGTCAGCAACAACAACCAACCAGAAGCTCCTTTACTCGACTTGTTCTTTTTTAAAAAAATCCCCACAAACCAAATTTTTGCTTTGATGAGATTTTGTAAAAAACAAAAATTCTAGTTATTCAACACAAATATGAAGCTTACAACAATCTCAGCTGTGACAAACAATCCAGCTGGCAAAAATTCAGGAACCTCAGGGAACTTTTCACAGAGGGACGACGAGACGGTGTGGAAAAAATCCACAAAGTTAAAATCAAAAACGACTAAATGTTCAGCTAAGATAATATCCAAAACAGACGTGAAAACTGCATGAAGAGATGCAACATTATAATAAAAGACAAGAAATGACGCACAAATAGGTTAAAATGACCTAACCAACCACAGAAAACGGAAAAACGCAGCAAATGCGATGAATGATGATCAAATGGTAACACAAAAACAAACTAGAAACGGAGACACAATGACCACAAAACAGTTAAAAATGACCAAAAGAGGCAAAAAATTGACCACAGAGAGCAAAACAGCATAGGATTAAACAACCACAAACGTGTAAAAACATCACCACAAACATCACACCCGCTGTGTAAAAATGACAAACAAAACAAAAATGAGACAAAGTGCAAGCAAGTGATCAAATATGTGACGCAAGAGACGAAATGGGCACAAAATGCGCAATAAAATTCATCACAAAATGACCACGAGAGTGTGTGTAGGAACCAATCAGAGACAATTCTGCAGCAAAGAGAAGCAAGACGATTAAGCTGTGACAAAAACTTAAAAAAATTAAATGAGCACAAAAGACAAAATGACAACAAAGAGATTGCATTTGTGTCATTTTATGTCCTCATTTGGTGAAATTTTATTGTCTGTTTTTAATTTTTATAGTCGTTTTGTTGGTTTTATGTCTCATTTTGTTGAATTTATTGTCTCATTTTTGTTCAACTTTATGTCTAATTTTGTTCATTATTTTTATGTCGTAATTTTTGCTGATTTATTAATTGTTCACATTTTTGGTTCATTTCCAATGTCTTATTTTGTTGATTTTATGTCTCAAATGAGGCCAGTACCAAAAAGTGATCAAAGACAGCGTTAAAAGATACAACACATAAAAGCTGAAATGTGACCAAAAGCACCATGAGTTGATGCTAAGATCCATGTAATGGTGTGTATTAGTTTTGGTTCTTGTGTCTAAAGTGTGCAGTCATATCAGTGAACATGTCAGGTTTCTCTGGTCAGATATGGACTCTGTGTGGTGTTAAAGATGCATGGACGGTTGAGTGTTTCTGTAGAACCTACAGACCCACTTGAAACCTGCTGCTGCTTATAAAGCTGCAGCTTCACTGTCGCACTGATTGATCTGTGGACGTTCCGTCCTTTCAGTCAGGGACGTTTCATCCTGATGCATCAACAACAGGAAGCTGTGCAGTTTAGTCCTCCAGTGTTGTTTTACACTTCGGGTCTGCTCACTTTAAGAAGCCCAATCATCCTTCAGACTAAAACAGACAGATTCAGAGTAGTGACGTATAATAATCACCACAATTTTCAGCTAAAATTAACCACAAAGACGACGCAAAATGTGCAAAAATATCTGCAGATGCACATTTAAAGCAAAAATTAATATTAAGAATGCAAAAAAGAAAGACCAGAGAGATGAGAACAACCTAAATGTGTGACACAAATAGAAAAAAATTCACACTATGAATGTAAAATGAATCAAAGTTGATACTAACGAACCACAAAGACACACAAAATAGACCGGATACTACGTGATGCATCGTCCTGCAGTGAGCAGCGGAGGAGGGATGTATGATGACCAAAACAAACACAAAGAGACACAAAACGATGCCAAATATCATTAAAAGAGAAACTGAACTGCAGATTGAATCTGAACTGATAACCACCAGCATGCAGCAACAGCAGCTTCAGGTAAAGTTCAGGGAAGCTGAAACGCAGGTGAAGTCTCCGTGTAAAGCAGCTGTTTTCCTGGTTGCTAATTTCGTCCCGGCCGGCGAGGTCAGGGCATTTTGGGAGCTATCTCTGGGGCATTCTGGGGCAGTTTGGGGCTAATCAAGACCGCTAGTTTACGGCCTCCAAAACAAGAAGATCATTTATCACATAGCTGCTGTCCAAAGTCTCCTCCTCCCCTCCGAAGATCCTTCTTTCTGCAGCACTCAAGCTGAATGTCATGTATGGTGCCTCATCATACCGCCACCTGATATAACATCAGTGCTCTCTTTTACTGCTGTTACTGTTTTAGCAGCTGTGCTTGAGGTTAGATTTTCTGTCACTGAGGTTTACTACAAACAAGATACAAAACGCCAAAATGAGACCATAAATACTACTGAAAAGAGACCAATAAATGACGCAAAATGGGCACCAACTGACCAAAAAAATGAACAAAACAACAAAAAGGTGACACAAAAAATAGCCCTAAATGGCAACAAAAAAAGATGAAAAACACCAAAATGAGACATAATAAAACTCCTTTGTTCTATTCTACGGTTTATTTTGTTGTCTTATTTTCTTGTTGTTTTGAAGTCTAACTGTGCATCCTATAAATGTTTTGCACTATTTTTCTCTGTGTTTAATTTTAGAGCCAAATTTTTGGTTCTTCTTCTTATGTCAGCCACTTAATGTTGAATTTTTTCTGGATTTTCGATGGAGTTTTAAGTTTTTCATTTTTTCACATCACATGCTGTTTTATGGTGTTCTTTTTTTTTTGTCATTTTTTCGTGGATTCTTATTTTTTGTTTTTTGTGTCAACTATTTTGGGCATCATTTCCAACACTTGTAGTCTTTTTCTTATGGTTCATTTTTGTGAACTTCTTAAATTTTACCCTTTTTTCTAATCCCTTTTTGTGGCTGGGCTTAAATTTGGTAAAATTTGTGCCTCATTGTTGCTTTTTCATCTCTTTGGTGTTGGTTCTGCATCACATTTATGTTGTGTTTCATGTTTTGAGATGCTGTGCATCATTTTCATGGTTAATGTGAGGAGTTCTCTCAGGCTGCATCCTGGAGCCGTCATCATTTAAAATGTTACATTCTTATTATTCATTCATTTGTTAGACAAACGTTTTTAAAAGTCCTGCTTCGAGGTCGGAGGGAGGGAACTGAATCTGAATTCCAGCGTCGACCCCTAGAGGAAGAAGCGTTAGCCACATTAGCATTAGCGATGCTAACAGTGGCTGACTCTAAATCAGAACAGCTGATCACATTAAATCTGAGACATAAAAACAGAACCCTTTGTGTTTTATCTTTCTGATCTGTTAAGAAAAAAAATGCACCTTTAAATTCAACACTTGTTTTTATGAATTTGACAGATTAACTTTAAAAACTTGTTTTTATTTTTTTAAAAGTCACTAAAAATTATTCGGTTACAGTCCTTAAACACGCATCATGTGTGATTTTTCAGTTTCCCTCGGAAAAATTAAAAACAATCTATTAGTTTAAAAATCAACACTGAAAAATGCTAGGCGTTGTTTTTATTGATTTTTGTCCGCTTATTTGCACTCATTTTGTGTATTTTTGCCATGCTTTTCATGTCATTTTTGCATCTTTGTTGTTATTTTTACAGCAGTTTTAGCATATTTTGCGTCTTTTGTCACTATTCATTCTGTTATTTTTTTCAGTCTTTTCTGTGTTCTGCGGTCAATTTTGCAGTAATGTTTTTGCACCTTTCCAAGTGTCACTTTTTGTGCGTTAATTTGGTGCCATGCTTTTGTGGTGTATTTGTCATTTTTGAAACCCTTTTGTTATTTTTAATATCTTACTTTTGCATGTCTGTGTCATTTTGGTGTAATTTTAAAAATTTTTTGTCTGTGCCTCATTTAACCATTCAGTTTTCGCCATATTCCCAAGTGTCTTTGTATCATTTTTGTGTGAATTTTCATCTTTCATGTCATGGTTTTTGCATGTTTTGTGTACAGTTTTTTTTTTTTTTTTTTTTATTTCAGCTTCTGATATTTTTTGCTTCTTTTTTGTGATATTTCTGCTTGTTATTTTTTCAATTCTTTTGTTGTGTCCTCGGGATCATTCTTTTGTTCAATTTTTTGTCCTATCTTTTCCATGTCATTTTTGCATCTTTGTGTCTATTTGTTGTCATTTTGAGCAGCTTTTGTGTTATGTGAGTTTGTTCTCTTTGATTCTTTGTGTGTCTTTGTGTGACTTTTGTGTAAAGTTTTGTGCATCTTTTTCCAATGTCATTTTTGCAGGTCTGAGATTATATTTTAATCATAACTTTGCATGTCTTATTTTTCCCTCACTCACTTTTCAGAGCTCAGATCCTGTGAAAGAACATCTGTTGTTGTTTTCCCACTGAAGCTTCCATCATCATCTTCATCCATCATCATCATCATCATCATCCATGGCGACCTTGACCCCGCCTTTCAATCCTGCTCTGATCATGCGGACCAATCAGCTGCTGACCTATGGCCCCGCCCCGTCACTCCAGGAAACCAATCAAACACCAATCAGGCACTCGTCTCTGGTTGACCCGATTTTTTATCGGTCAAGTGTGACCCCGGAACGAGGGAAATAAAAAGCACAGGCTTGCTGAATTGGTACCTCGAACGAAACTAAATTTGTAGAAGAAAACCCTATTGGTTGATGTTGGAAGGAGATTGCATAGGTTTCTAACACGGATAGTCAAGGCGGATTAACACGCCGACGCTGACTGGCCCCAGCTTTAATCACATCAGGACGAATGAGGCGGAAAATATGACCAGCGACCACGGTCAGGTTTTACAAAACTCGCCAACAAAGACACAAATGAGACGCGAAAACTACAAAAGTCATTAAAAAAATGACCTCAGAGGACAAAACAGAGCACAAAACACACAACACAACATAAATGCAGACACAAAGTATCATTAAAGAGAACAAAAAATCATCAAAATAAAGACCGAAAAAATGGCTGCAACTGATCGCAAAATGATCAAAATGTGACACAAAGGACAAATATGTGAAAATAAATTCAGGCAAAATGGGACAAAAACAACCATAAAGGATAAAAATGAGCACATGGTAGAAAAGATGGAAGACGACTAAATTTACAGTCTCAAACTGACCAAAAATAAGACACAAACACTCAGAAACACCTTATATGACTAAAATAGGGCAGAATACTTCTGAGAGCCAAACTGCAATTAAAAATAATGCAAAACCAGCTAAATGAAACATAAATAAAAAAATGACCAAAAACGCAACATCAACTTGACAAAAGAGAGCACAAAATGACAAAATAGCAACTAAAGATTCAAACCACGCCAAATGTGACAACAAAAATACCATAAAATGTGTGAAAAATTTACTAAAAAGAGACCAAAATGACCTCAGAGAGACACACATGGGAGAAACACAATCCACTTTATCAAAAACGCGACAGCAAAAAACGAAAAAATGCGAACTAAATTAAGCAATCTATCAGCTGTTTGACCACAACAGGAACCTGAAAATGGCGACAAAAAAATGCAAAAACCAACCCATTGATAAAAAATTTGGATCAAAGATTGGACGAACAACCAAAATGAGACACAAAACCACGCACAAAAAACACACAAAAATGACAACGCCAAGAACATGCAAAACAATCCTAAACAGATGAGGAAAAACAATAAAACAACAACTGAGAGACACACAATTTTGACTGAAAGACACAACAGAACACACACAGACAAAAAGACACAGAATTAACAACGACACACAAACACGACGTGAAACAAATTAACAAAAATGGGTACAAAGAATTTACTCAAACAAGAACAAAAAAACAAACAAAAACAAAACGAAGTAAACGGCAGAAACAGCATAATATATGACATAAACAACATAAAAGTGACAGTACAACAGTGAACATCAGTAAACAACAGAAATGTGACCGTAAACAATATAAATGTGACTGTAAAATCACATAACCACAGAAACATGACAGTAACAACCAATAAGGAAGAGAAATGTGACAATAAACATCAGTAAACCAACATAAACATGAACAGTAACACAAAACAACAAATGTGAGAAGTAACCAACAAAACACAAACATGAACAGTAAACACAAAAAGGAAGAGAAATGTTGACATAAATCATAACAAACTACACGGTAACAAATACAACAAATTAAATACAACACAACTAAAGTAACAACAGGAGAATGTAAATACACATACAAATAAACTGAGTAAACATGGAAGAGAAATGTGACAATAAACATCAGTAAACAACATAAACATGACAGTAACAACAAAAGGAAGAGAAATGTGACAGTAAACATCAATAAACATCAGTAAACAAAAGGAATTAGCAATAAAACACAAAAAAAAAAAATACCAGTAACAACAGAAACATGACAGTAAAACATTAAACAACATAGACGTGGCTGATAACATCAGTAAACGACATGTCACATCACTAAACGATGAGACTTTTTCCTGTGAGAACACAGTTTTTAGAAACAAAGATCTTTTGAGACGTTTAATTGGAATCAAGAGACGGAAGGAGGAGAGGCTCTAGATTGTTTACTTTGTTTAGCTATTAGCTGGACTTCTGTTCTGGTTTTGAGTTTAGTTTGTTTATTTACCTTGTTTTATCTGAGTTTTAGCTGCATCTTGTTTGTGTTTACATTTTTTGTTCACTTAGGATTTTAAGTTGTTTTATTTTTCAAATTTTGTTTGTTCTGGTTTTTATTGTTTGTTGTTTATTTGTCTGAGTATTTGTTTGTTATTGTGTTTGTTTGTTTGTTTGTTTGTCGGGTTCCTGAACTTCCGTCACACTTTCATTAAAAAAATTTAAATCCTAAATTCACCAAAATCCATTTTTAAACACAAAATGACAAGAATGAGAGAAATGGCAAATACCACAAACCTGACAAAAGATACACAAAATGACGCAAAATAGTAAAACAATAAAATTACTGAAAATTGGCAGTTCAACATGCATTATTTTGCAGATATTTTTTACAGTTTGTTCATACTTTGTTGATATTACTGTTTTAAAACATATTTTACAGACATTGTGCGAATATTTTTTTTTCAGTTTCTTTAAAGTATTTTACAGGTATATTTCTGACATTTTTAACAGATTTTAACTCTTCTACAAGATATTTGCTGATATTTTTTCAGTTTTTTAACATCTTCTACACAGATATTTTTCTGATAGTTTTACATTGTTTAACATATTTTACAGATATTTGCTGATATTTTTCAGTTTTTTTTTTACGTTTTTTACCGATGTATGATTTTTTTAAGCAGTGTTTTTAACAATATTTTACGTATATTTGCTGTATATTTTTTTACAGTTTTTAACATATTTCACAGAATATTTGCTACTACTTTTACAGTTTTTATGCATTTTAATAGATATTTGTTGGATATGTTGACAATTTTTAATCGTATTTACAGATATTTTCATATTTTTAGATTTTATAAATTTATTTTACAGATTTAATAAAGGTAAACCCTCTGTGTTGAGTGCCAGATGAGTTAATTGATCAATAATTGGAATGAATATCGGATAAAATCGGCGTCTTCCAGTTTTCCATGAGGAATCCAATCAGACCGAGATCATTCAGAGCTTTAATTCGCTCCATCAGACAAACTAAGAGCAGCTCAGCATCAATCACAGCCGTGCACGCCCGCCGTGCACACCCACCGTGCACGGCCCGCCGTGCACGCCCGCAGCTAATATAGGAATCCTCTGCGCTCATAAATTATCCAGTTTTAATTAACAACATGGATTATGAATTGGACTGTGATTTAATTTAAAGTTCTGCGAAAAAAAAAAAAGCGCGCAGCGACATTTATTACAGAGAAAAGAAGAAAAACTGATTTACTGACAAACCCCCACGAAGTTCTGGCCTCAGAAGATACCAGCAGATGATCTTGTTTTCTCTGTTCTAAAAACTGGAAATATATGCAGAAACTGGTCCTCCTTAGGGGATTTTTATCTGCCAAATCCCAGACTAAAAGTTTACACACATCTTGTGTTTTACCAAACAATAAAAAAAATAAAAAATCTGCTAAATCAGCTACAGTTTGGTAAATATTTTGAGTTTGTGTTGGAAAAAATGTAAAAAAAATATTAATTTTAACATTTTTTTCTGCTAAAATCCCAGATTAAAAGTTTGACAAATGTGTATTTTACAAATAAATTTAAAAAAAATCAAAGAATCTGCTCATTTAGAACATTTATTTCAACTAAAATCCATTGCAATTCGGTAAATATATTTGAAGTTTACATCCATAAAAAGTAAATTTGATTTTTTTAACTTGGGCTAAAATCATTACTATATACAGGTAAAAAATGTGGTTTTTGCAATAAAGGAAAATTCATCAATTTACAACAATATTTCTAATAATCACAACAAAACCTGTGGAAAAAATTTTGAGTTTTTACTGATAAAAAGCAAAAATCGATCATTAACTCCACTGTTAATAAAAAATGAAAGAATAATCTGCCAGAAAGCTTTAAAAAACTTTCTGTTCAATAAAGAATTTTCTTGTTTTTTCTGATTTAATTCATTTGTATAAATACAGATTTTAAGATTTGTTTATCAGTTTTTGAACTGATTTTAAATCTTTAATTTTTAATCACAGTGAGAAAATGACCTGTAGTGGAAAAACTCAGTCAACAGGATTTAAAATGATCCAACAGGGAGAAAAAATGGTCCAGCAGTGAAGAAAAAATTGGCAAGAGCAAAAGAAAAATGGTTGGCTACAGTGAAGAAAATGGAGTAAATAGTGCAATAAAAAAAAATAACCAAAGAAGTTAAAATGAACTGACAGGGAAGAAAAATTTGCAATCAGTGAGGAAAAAATGAGAAAAACAGTGAAGAAAAAATGACCCGTGGTATAAAAAAATAACCACAGGAGTTAAAATGAACCCAACAGGGGAAAAAAAAGGGCAACAGGGGAGAAATGTTTGCCTATGTGAGTTAAAACGAGCTGACAGTGAGAAAACTGAGTTAAGTGGATTAAAAAAAACAACTGAGTTAAATCGTCTAGAGAGAAAAAATCTGGAGCACAGTGAAAGGAAACGAGCATAAAGTGTCTAAATGAACACCAGAAGATAAAACCTCCAGGAATCCTGCATCAGTTCTTTCTCTACTTTTCGTTTCTAATCACTGTTGTTTGTTTGTTTTTGTTTGTTCCTGTTTTTTTAAATTTATTTTTTCCTCCAGTTTGTTTTTCTGAGTTTCCACCCGGAGGCTACGTCATCTCCGCGGCCAATCGCGGGCAGAGCGCGGCGCAGGGGGGGGCATCGCGCAGAAGGGAGCGCAATTTAAATCGTGGAGCTTCCGGAGAGACGCTAGACACGACAGCCAGCCGGGCCGCCGAATCCCCCGCTGCGACCTCCAGCCGGCAGAGCCGCTAGCGCAGCCGACCGCTCCTCCTCAGTGGCGCAAACTGGATGTTATTTGCGGAACTCGGACAGCGTCTCTCTGTCCTTCCTGCTCTCTCGGCTGCCATGGATTGGTTTCCTCTGAGCGGATTATTTAACTCCCGCGCGGCTCATCCGGGCTCCCGCCAGCCCGGCCCCCAGGCGGCTGCCTGTTCCGGCCCGGCAGAGCTCCAGAGGCGGTCCTATGAGCGCAGCCTTCGGCCCGTTCTTCATGGTGGATCAGCGGCCACTCGGAATAGCAGACCACCGCTTCAGCATCGACTCTCTGATCGGAGGGGCTCCGCGCCCAGCCCGGGACACTTTCGTCTACACCGGATACCCGCATGTTCAATGTGCCCTAGGTAATCCCGGT
>NC_067134.1:2468866-2516658 GCF_021347895.1 Acanthochromis polyacanthus | reverse complement strand
GGTCGGTGGTGCTGCAGCCGCCGCCGCCCCCCGCCCTGCAGCCGGCGCTGCCCGCCGGACACCACCCGCCGCTGCCCGGCCTGCAGGGCGGCTTCTGCTCCAGCCTGGCCCAGGCCTGACGCAGGGCATGGCGCTCACCTCCACCCTCATGGCGTCGCTGCCCGGCGGCTTCTCCCCGAACCAGCAGCACCAGGAGGCGGCCCGGAAGTTCGGCTCGCAGCCGCTGCACGTCTTCGACAAGAGCCAGGAGCTGCGGCTGGACGCGGAGGACGGGAAGAGCTTCCTGCAGGGGAAGGAGTCCGCGCTGCCCGCCTTCCACGACCCGGACACGGCGGTGCAGACCTCCACAGGTAGGCGGGCCGCTGCCGCTCGGTTACCGGGACAGGACGCTCCGTCCCGGGCAGAGAGACGGAGGAGGAGCCGCCGATTCACCCGGAGCAAATTATCACCTAAAATCATTGATGTGTTTTTAAAAAAACATATTTCTGGTTTCATCTGCTTTATCAGATACTAAGAAGAATAAGTAACATTTAAATAGATTAAATCTAATCAATTAAAAATATAATTTAAAGAATAAACAATCATTTTAATTAATTTCTGGATTTTTGCACTAAAACGTTTAAAATATCAACATTTCATTTCAAATATTTTTATTCTTTTTAACGCGGATTTAAACTAGAAATGAAATCAGATTTTTATTAAATGTGTCATTTAGTCAAACAGCTTCTTTTGGTTTTTATTTTCTGCGGGTTTTAAATAATCAACAGTCACCATTTATTTTTATTATTATTAGTATTAAATGTGCCGCCGGAGGCTCTGATTATTTTCTGTGAATCAACATTTCATTTAATCAACAACTAAACAATCAGATTCACCTGAAATGACTTTAATCTGTGTATTTATTTATTGGAGATAAATCTTTTTATTAAATCATTTATTTAAATCTTTCGCTCCTTTTTTATTTTCCAGTCTCTGTGGAGCTGAACTAAAAATCTCTTCCGTCTTTTCTCGGGTGCTGATATCAAACAGACACATTCATCTCCTCTTGAGTTCATTATTCGTGATCACATCTGACATTATTGAGTCTC
Source organism: Acanthochromis polyacanthus (assembly GCF_021347895.1). NCBI lineage: Eukaryota > Metazoa > Chordata > Actinopteri > Pomacentridae > Acanthochromis > Acanthochromis polyacanthus. Next base: position 2,515,570 of record NC_067134.1, on the reverse strand, counting down.
CAGCAGCTCCTGGATGGAGGCCGCTCACACGCTCCGTGCGTAATTACGCGTGAAACCAAAACTCCCCGCAGAGAGCAGCGCGCGCTGATCCGCTCTGATCCAAACACTGATCCGATGATGGATATTGACACGAGACGGGACGGACCCCCTCCTCCCCCTCCTCCCCTTCCTCCCCCTCCAGCTCCAACATGTCGCCGCTTTTACACAAATTTATTCTCCGAATGTTTCCATCAACGAAATACCAGAAATTCAACGTTTTTAATTCATCTGATGATTAGATGTAATTATAAAGAACAGAAATAATATTTTAGATATTCCATGGATGAAATAAAACTTTTTAATCCAAACTAGATGAAAACAAAAAACATTTTTTGTGTTTTTGTATTTTTTTTTGTGCGTAAAATCTTTTTTTTTTTTCCTCCGCAGCCAAAGACTCCAAGGACGAGGACCGGAAGGACGAGAGCTTCTCTCTGGACAGCGACCTGGACTACAGCTCCGACGACAACCTCACGTCCATGTGCCACAAAGAGGACGCGGACGGCGGCGGCGCTCTGGACGACGGTCCGCTGCTCCACGGCTCCTCCGGCGGCGGCTCCGGTTCGGGCGGCGGCACCGGAGGAGGCGGCGGGAAGAACCGGCGGCGGCGGACGGCGTTCACCAGCGAGCAGCTGCTGGAGCTGGAGAAGGAGTTCCACTGCAAGAAGTACCTGTCGCTCACCGAGCGCTCGCAGATCGCGCATGCGCTGAAGCTGAGCGAGGTCCAGGTGAAGATCTGGTTCCAGAACCGGCGCGCGAAGTGGAAACGGGTCAAAGCCGGGAACGTGAACAACAAGTCCGGGGAGCCGTCCCGGAACCCCAAGATCGTGGTTCCGATCCCGGTGCACGTGAGCCGCTTCGCCATCAGGAGTCAGCACCAGCAGATGGAGCAGAACCGGCCGTAGAGGCGGAACCACCGGGGCCGGTACCGGAGCCGCGACCGGAGCAACCGCCAGAAGAAAAACTGACAGAAAGAGTCGCGAAACTCCAGAGAATCTTCCGGATAAACTGATGAAGTGTCAGCTTCTGTTTTAGAGAAAAGAAAAGAAAGAAATCCTCCAGAAAGTTTAAAAAAAAATCTTTGATTCGGTTTCTACGGTTTGATTTGTCAGAATCTGTGGCCTTACCGGACAAACACAACCTGCAGTTTATTTTCTCTCCGCGGGCTGAAACTAAAACCATCAAAAAGACCCGAACAGCTTAAAATGATTCCAGACTTTTGTTTCTCTGAAGGAGGTTTGATGGAAACTCTGCGGAAAAACGGAACTTTGTGCAGAGAACCTGAGGAGGATCCGTGTGTAAATACCGGGACCAGCGGGACTGAAGCTGCTAATTTATTTATAGAAAAGTGTGCAACAGTGAAAACATTCCCTGATTCTGGAGTAAAAAAAGAAGAAAATATAAAAGATGTGAATTAAAGCTGCTCCGTCTCCTTCTATCCTCCGTTACTTCTCTCATTTCTACCAACAAAACGAGCAGGAGTTGGTTTTTAAAAGCCACAAATCTTAATTTATTCTCCTTTTTTTAACGGATTTAAAACAGAAAACAGTTTAATTTCATTTATTGTTTTATTTCTTTAGCGGAGTCGTTTGAATTTAGAACTAAATCTGCTCATTTGGAAGCTTTTCTCTTAAAATGTGTTTTTTAAACTCATACAAAAGCAAAAATGAACTAATTTCTTCTTTTTATTGTTTAGGCTGCAGCTAAATTTGGTCAAATCTGTGTTTTATTAATTAATTGAAAGCTGTTTTATTGGAGATGTTTGGATCATTTTCAGTTCATTTCATCCAAAAGCTTCATTTTGAGGAAGAAAAATCTGAATTTTAACGTAAATGAATGATAATTATCTAAATAAAAAGGTTGAAATGCCTCCAACCGTTCATTATTTTCACCAATAATTCCTCACACACTTTTCTGTCATTAATTCTGAGTTTTTTCTGGTAAAAGTGGAACTAAAGTGTTTATTCAGGAGATTTTTCTGCTCAAGTTGAAGCTCGACTTGGAGAAATTTGTGTTTTTTGTTCATAAAAAAGAAAAGAAAGACTAATTTGGACGTTTTTCCTTCTGTGGTTTGGAAATCTGTGAGTTTTTAATCAGAAAACAACTAAAATCTGCTAAATTTAGAAGATTTTTCCAGAAAAAAAGTCACGTTTCTGTTTAAACTGGACTCATTTTTCTTCCCGTTAATTAAAAATCTAATTAAAGAGAATCATTTCATCAGAAACAGATCAAAGGTTTTTATTTTTATGGTTTGATTTAAAGTCAAACGATGAAAACGAGGCCTAAAGGCAGAAAAAACACATTTATTTCACTAAATAAAGAAAAAAACGTTTAAATCTGTCGACGTTCAGCAGAAACTAAAGCAGAGTTCATTATTAGACTGAAGAAATGAATAAAAACGGCAGAAATCAGATCATTTGAGACGTTTTCTGCTTTAATTTCAGCTGAATTTGGGGAAATAAATGAACTTTTACTCAGAAATCTGATTTTTTTTAAAAACATTTGTCCTTAAAAAGCAGCTTCAGTCTGAAAAACTGAAAATAAAATGTTTATTTAGGACATTTTTGGGCCAAAATTATCATTAGATTGTGAGAAATGAGTGTTTTTATTCGTTTGTTTTTGCTCTAATTGCAGCTTAGTTCTTAGAAATGTTTGTTTTTAATCCTAAAACTGTTTATTTCTATCATTTTTCTGCTAAAATCAGCAGCTGATTATTGGAAAATGTTTGTTTTCACTCAAACTAAAGCAACAATCTACAAATTCATGACATTCTCCTGCTAAAATTAGAGTTAAATTTGATAAATATGTTTTATTTCTTTTAAAAAGAAGCAAAAATCTTCTCATTTGGAGCCTTTTCTGCTCTATTTGAAGCTAAATCTGTGATTTTTTTTCTCCTAAAACTGAAGGAAACTGTTTATTTAGAACATTTTTCTGCTAAAGTTCAACTTCATCATGAAAAATACGTTAAATTTTATTCAGAATTAACAGGAATCTGCAGTTTTTATACATTTTTCTGCTACATTAAATGATTTTAATCATAAAAAGAAGTTAAATCTGCAGCTTAATTATGAAATGTTTGTTTTTCCTCTTAACAAGGAAAAAAACGGTTTGTTTAGAACATTTTCTGGCTAAAATCACAGCTGATTATTGGAAAATGTTTGTTTTACCTCAAAGAAAAACAAAAATCGACACATTTAGACTTTTTTTCCTTGAAATCTCAGCTGTAGTTTGATAATATGTGAAGTTTATTCCTTAAAATAAACAGAAATCTGATCTTTTTGAACAGTTTTCCTCAAACTTCAGCTTCAGTTTGACAAATCTGTGAATCTTTGCTCATAGAACTGAATAAAAAATGTTTTAGGACATTTTTGTGCCAAAAACATCATTAGGTTCTGAGAAATGAATGATTTTTATCATAAAAAATAATCTAAATGTGCTTTTTCTGCTCTTATTGCAGCTGAATTATTTAAAGAATGTTTGTTTTTACTCAAAGAAAAGAAAAAATCGACACATTTAGACTTTTTTCTGCTCAGATCTTTGCTTGATTATTAGAAAAGTGTGTTAATCATAAAAAGAAGAAGTAATGTTTATTTAGAACATTTTCCTGCTAAAATCAGAATTAAATTAGAAAAATATGTTTTATTTATCATTAAAAGAAGCAAAAACCTTCTCAATTGAAACATTTTCTGCACTAATTGTAGATTAATTTTACTCCTAAAACAGAAGAAATCAGTTTATTTGAAACATTTTGTCCTAAAATCTGAGTTAAATCCAATAAATGTGTTTTTATTCATAAAAAAAGGAACGAAAAGCATCAGTGAGACATTTTTTAACATAAACTCTCAGCTGTAGTTGGAGAAATACGTCAACTTTTACTCATTTATAATTTGTTTTCTGCTCCGATCAAAGATGAATTTTGGAAAATGTTAATTTTTGCTCAAAGAAAAAGCAACAAGCTGCTAATTTCTGACGTTTTTCTGCTCAAACTGCTGTTTGATTCTGGAAAATGTGTTTTATTTCTCACAAAGGGGAGCAAAAACCTTCTCATTTGGAGCCTTTCTGCTCTAATTGCAGATTGATTTAATAACAGGAGAAAACTGTTTATATTGAACGTTTTTCTGCTAAAAATCACAGTGATAGTTGATAAATGTGCGCATTTCTGCTTTATTTTTTACGTTTCTCGTCTCAAAAACAACAAAAATCTTCTCATTTTAAACGTTATTTTCCCTCTCAGGTCGGAGTTCAATTAATAGAAATGTTTATTTTTGCTCAGGAAACAGTTTATTTGGAACATTTGTCGTGATTAAACCTCCCTGCAGGAGTCAGACGGACGCGGAGGATCGAACCCAAACCGGGAGTCCGTCGGTAAAAAACGGATTTTATCCTGGAAACGATCCGCGGGACGAAAATCACACTTTAAAGAGAAAATTAAATAAAAACTTGAAGCCACTAAAATCCACATTTTTTGCTCGTTGTTCGGCCGCAGAAGGACGCTCGGCTCCGTCGCTGTTTGGCGCACCTGTGCGTAATTACGCACTACTCGGTGTCCGAGTCCGTGCGTAATTACGCACAGGTGCGCCAAACAGCTTCAGTCAGAGTTTGGATCCAAGAATGAATTCAAATCTTTCATCTGATTGATTTAAAGAGCAGAAAATAACCTCCACAGGACATACTGATTATCGATCAGTTATTGATTTATTGATCTGACAGAAAATAAACCGATTTGTTTGGGTCTTTTTTGTTAAAAATTTGATTATTGCAGTAAAAAAATAACCAGAAACTTAAAAGGTGGAATTCAATAATAAACGGGGTCCAGGTGCATGATGGGAAATGTAGGAATCCAGATGCCAAATAAGAAAAAACAAGAAAAGCTTTGATTTGTTTTTTTTCTAAATGCGTTTTGATAGAAAAAAATAAAAACAATAAATAAATAAAATCGGACACATTTAGGGCCCGAATGAAGGTGTTTCCTGATGAAGCCGTTAATGAGCGTCGGTAATGGAGCTGCTAAATGAGCCTCTGGAGGCTCTCAGCTCATTAATCCTGGGCTTCATCCCTAAACTCCAAACCAGCAGAGAAGCTGATGGAAGTCTGGAAGGAAGCCAGTAAGCAGCCGCTGAGTCGAGCTTCACTGCTACATTTAATATTTCAAATGGTGCTTGTGCAAAAACAGACAAAAAAATATACTGAGTTTAATGTGATGAAGAAGTTCATGAAGTAGTGACTGAAAGCCCCGGAAAAAGCCAGTAAGTAGAGACTTTGAGCGAGGATTTGTTTGGTAAATTCAGTGTTTTTCAAGGTGCTAAAAAAGACGCTTGAAATTTGTGCAAAAACAATTACTGTCAGGTGTCTCATGTGTTTAAGAAGATCATGCTCCGGTAGTTGAAAGGTCCAGAAAAAACAGTAAGAGGACCTTGAGTCATGATTTTTAAATGTTCTTTTCATTAAAGTTGGTATTTTTATGGGAACACCAATAAAGATTCACAAAATTTCTGCCAGAACACACCAAAATAATTACATGTTGAATGTGCTGAAAAAGATCATGCATCAGTGGTGGAAAGCCCCAGAAAAAGGCAGTAAGCAGACATGAGTGGTGATTATTTTGGTAAATTCAGTGTTTTTAAGGTGCTAAAAAAGAAGCTTGAAGAGAGACGGAGAAATACTTACATCAGGTGTAAAATGTGCTGAAGAAGTTCATGAACTAGTGGTGGAAAGCCCCAGAAAAAGGCAGTAAGCACACGAGTGGTGATTATTTTTTGGTATTTAATATTTTAGATGTACTCAGGAAATATACTGAGCAGAAGTGGACTTTGGGTGGAGATCTTTTAGTGAAGTTAATATTTTAAAGGTGCTCAGAATTTAGCTCAACCTTTGTGCAAATACTCACATAATGTGTCCAATCTGCTGAGGACGTTCATGCAGACAAAGACAGGAAGCAAACTTTGAGTGTTTAGTCAAATGTAATATTTCAGAGGGTCTCAGTAAAGATGCACTCCATATGCTCAAAAACAGACTTGAAATACTCACATAAGGTGCTGAGGAAGATCATGAAGCAGTGGTTGAAAGCCCCAGAAAAAGCCAGTAAGCGGACTTTGAGTCGTGTTTTTACTTTCTGTTTCAGTAAAGGTAGGTAGCTGAAAGCTGCTCAGCAAAGACTCATCTTTTGTGCAAAAACAGGCAAAAAATAATTACACCATGTCTAATCTACTGAGGAAGATCACGTAGCATTAAATGAAAGCCCCGGAAAATGATAGTAAGCAGACCTTGAGTGGCGATTTTAAAATTTTCTTTTTGATAAAGTTGATATTTTCACAGGAACGTACACAGAAAAGATACTAAAGTTCTGTGAAAAAACAGACCAAAGTAATCACATCAGGGGCCTAATGTGTTGAAGAAGTTCATGCACTGGTGGTTGAAAACCTCAGAAAACAATAGTAAGCAGACCTTGAGTGATGATTATTTTTTTCCCTTTGTTTTATTGGTGAAGTGAATGTGACACAACGGACTCATGTTGGGCGGCTAACTTTGGAAGAAGACCATGCAGCGGCGGCTGAAAGCTCCAGAACCTGCTGCTTCCTGTTCGCTCAATAAGATGTGAGGTTTCCGTTAAGAAGCATTAATTCTCGTCTTTATTGAAAAGAGACACATTACAGTAGAAGACTCTGATAGGTAGATTTCTCAACAACGGTACTGTACAGCAAAGAAAAAGTCAACAACAACAACAACAACAGCAACAACAACGACAATAATAATAATAATTAGAATAACAGTGACAATAATGTCTGGATGATAAATCAGGAATAAAACGTGGATGGACTGAAGAGGTCGGCTAAAAATGTACAAAAACGTAGGATTGAGGGGACGGAGTCTTCATTTATAAATAAAGTGGGCGGTCCGGGTGGGCGGGATTTAGGGTTAAAGACTAAATGAGGTTCTGATGTCTATGTACAGGTGTTGGCGGCAATATTAGCGCCGTGATTCATCTATAAGCAGGAGGCTTCAGTTGAGCTAAAAAAAACTATGCTAAAGCTAGTTTGGCTAACTGTTTGCTAGCTGCTGCTTCACAGGACGTGTAAGTCTCTAAATATTTCACGATCGGTGTCACGGGGAAAACAGAGGGCAAGGAAGTTCACTAGCAAGTTGAAGCTACACGTGCTAACATGCTAGCTGCAGCTAGCTCACACACAACTCAGTGCTTTTTGTGAAAACAAATGTGAAAAAAGTACATTTTTCCGGCAATTTAGAGAATAAAATTATTAGACTTTGAAAACAAATGTAGCTAACACCTTGCATCTACCTGCTAGCTACCGTTAGCTAACGAAACTGATCACGTTTGAGTTTAATATTTAGCCAAACTGATCTAAATTTGGACCTGACTCAAAGTTAAGATTACGAATTAGAGAATCAATTTAGGAAAAACCTAGCTAATGCCCTGCTTCTCCCTTAGTTTAGCTAAATAATCAGCTACAAGAAAAGACAACTTGTCGTTAGCTGCAGTTAGCTGACACACGACTCAGCAGTTTTTGTGAAAACAAACAGGTCAAAGGCAACGTTAGCAAGATATCCTTTTGACTTAAAAAGTAAAAATATCACATTCCTTAGCACAAATTAGTAAAGAGAAAAGATAATGTGAAAACAAATTTAGCTAATGCCCTGTGTCTCTCTAAAGTTGGACTAGGCAAATTAACCACAAAGTAACTCAGTCTTGATTCAGACTAATTTAAATTTGGAATCAAAGTTGGGATTAAAAATGTCAGATTTCCAAGCACAAATCAGTTTAAAGAAAAGCTTATCTAAATATTTAGCTAATGCACTGCTTCTCTCTGCTAGCTAACGTTAGCTAACGAAACTGATCATGTTTGGGTTTAATTTGAATCATACTCATCTAAACTGGATTCAACTCAAAGTTAAGAGTACTAATTAGAGAAAGTTTAGAAAAATTGAGCTAATTCCCTGCTTCTCTTTATGTTTAGCTAAGTAATTAGCTTCGATTAGCTGCCGTTAGCTGACAGATGATTCAGCAATTTATGTAAAAACAAAAGTCAAAGTAGACGTTTGCAAGACGTCCCTTTGATTTAAAGAGTTAAAATATCAAATTCCTTAGCACAAATTGGTTTAGAAAAAGGCTAATGTGAAAACAAATTTAGCTAATGCCTTGTTAGCTAAGTTCGGCTCAGGGAATTAGCCACATGCTAACTCAATCTTGACTCAAAGTAATCTAAATCTAGATTCAAAATTAAGATTAAAAATGTCAGATTTCCAGGCACAAATCAGTTTAAACAAAAGCTCATTTGAATACATATTTAGCAAATGTGTTGCTTCTACCTGCTAGCTATTGTTAGCTAATAAAACTGATCATGTTTGGATTCATGACTGAACTAAATCTGGATTTTACTCAAAATAAAGATGAAAAATGTCAGATTCTGAGCACAAATACATTATAAAAAAAACAAAAAGCAGCCAAGTGTCAAAATCTGCAAACGATAGCACGTTAAACGTTAGCTTCAGCTAGCTTTAGTGACAGTTTCTGTGAAAACAAACAAAAAAACTGAATGTAATCATGACAGTAAAAAATATCCCAAAGACAAATGAACCTGGAGAAAAGCTAATGTGACACTAGCACCCTGCCTCTCTGTGTTAGCTAAATTAAGCTAACTTTTGGATTCAGTCTTCACTCTTAATATTTTAAAATTCAAAGAGCACAAACCAGTTGAGGGCAAAGTTAACACAAAAAGAAATGATATGAAAAGTAAAAAAATTATAAAGACTCGAGTCGACAAAACTGTACTGCAAAATGAATTTACAGCCAGCTGAGGTTAGCTAACTGATCGCTAGCTGCTGCTTCACAACAAGTTTCTGTTCTCTAAATTTGTCCAATTTTCCTGCTTCTTGAACCTTCAGAGGGGAAGAAAGTGCAGTTTAAAGTATTATAGGTTGCCTGCAAGCTCAAGCAAAGCTATTAGCACTGTCAGCTTGTTCACTGCTAGCCACAGTTAGCTTCAGGGACAGATGACTAAGCAGCTAAAAGCAGAAGTTCCCTTGTTTTCTCAACTGCTGTGAGGTGAAATTAAAATACTTTGGATTTCAGCTTCAAGTCTCAAAACTCCCAAAGCATAAATCAGCGACCAGCAGAAGACTTAGCGGGAAATTAAGCTAATGTCCTGCTTTATTCCATTAACAAAGTTCAGCTAACTGATCGCTAGCAGCTGCAACAGTTAGCATTGACAAACTCTTTCTGTGCTAATCGGATGTTGCTAATCTTTTTAAAATAAGCTCACTGTTGTTTACACTGTGTTTCTATTGTCCACATATTAGCTAACTTCTCTAAAAGTGCTGCGCCGTAGCTAGTGAGCATCACCATTAGCTTCTATTTACACTTAAATTAACTTTGGATTCCTCAAAATGTTAAAATAGTTCAGAGGAAACTCCCAGAAGCCGCCACCATTTAGAGAAACAACTTGGTGCCTGAATATTAAGACGGAAAACAGATTTTAGTGCATTTCTGTCATAAATTAAAGGACGCCTTCAGATATAAAAACATAAAATCAAAATCACGTCGAAGATTAAAAATGTCGGTTAAACCTCATTATTAGGAGGTCAAATGGCAACTTGAAGGGAAATAAAGGTGTGGCACGTAAAGGAAACGAAGAAGGCAGGCGTGCAAAAGGAAAAAAAAGGCAACATGTTAGTGTTGACGTCGAAGGAGAAACGGTTTAATTACATTTCTACATAGTGTTCTAATGGGAGTATTGCAGCAGTGCATAACGGTGACGCTTTGATGAATATTGCTCAAATACACAGTCGGGTCGAGAGCTAAAGTCGTAGAAGAAGTCAAACGTGGAGGTTTCAGCAGCTTCGTTCCTGATCAGTCAACACATTTCAAAAACCAAAGAAATCAGCATCAGCGGCGTCAGAAACACCTGAAATTCAGCCGCGACACTCCGGATTCATTCCAGTTCTTCCGCTAGCGGCTCCAACAGGTTTAACTTGTCACTGTTTAGTGGTTTCCACATCCCAGTCCTAAAACGATCCAGGGAACAAACAGAAAACTGGAGAACAGCAGAATGGACATCCAGTTTGTTACCTCGAAGTTCTCCAAACTTCAAAGTGGACCAAACTAGACCAGATTAGACCTGGTCTGACTTAAAACCTGACCAGATTAGGACTCAGGTTCAAGACTCAGACTTGCCCATGTATAGTGACCTCTGTGGTGTAAAATCTTTGATTGAATTTGATTTGCTGAACTCAAACTGGATCAAATGTTGGTTGGTCTCAACTCAAAATTGAACAAAACTTGATTCAAACATCAGAAGTCTGTGGGTCAAAGTTTGATCACATTTGGACTAAATCATGACTCAAGATTTAGCAAACTAAGGCCAACATCCAAGTTCAACAACATCCATTGTACCCAAATTTGACCCAAATATGGAGTTTGACTCATCTCAGAATGTCTCCATTTGGACAAGGCTTGTTTCAGACTTGCCCACATTTGTTGAACTGATTGGAGTGAAACTTTGGGCAACCTTTAGACTTAAACTCTGACCTTAATTTGACCTGGAGTCTATTTCTACCAACAGGTCGACTTTTTGGAGCTCAAAATGTGACTTGACTTTGACTCAGTCTTTGACTCAAACTTTAGTGAACCATGTCCAATCCAAATTCTACGACATCAATTGAACAAATTTGACCAAATGTTGGGTTTCACTAAATTCAAACTATGACTCCATTTGGACAAAGACTTGATTCAGACGATTCTGAATTTGGACCCAAATGTGAACAAATTTAGACTTGATCTGGACTCAAACTTGTCCAAACTATGTCCAATCCTAGATCCACATTCAATGACATCCGTTGAACCAAAACTGGACCAAATGTTCGGTTTGACTAAACTCTGACTAATTTGGACAAAAACCTGATTCAACCTTGTCCACATTTGTTGAACTCTCTGGGCTGAAATTTGGCCACCTTTCGACTTAAACTCTGACCTAAACTTGCCTGGACTCAATGCAGAGTCTATTTGGATCACATGTAGTCTTTTTAGAGCATGACTCCATTTGGACTCAGTCTTCACTCAAACTTTGCTGTACTATGTCCAACCCAACATCCAAATTTGACGACCACAGTTGAACCCGAACTTGAACAAATGTAGAGGTTTGTCGAAGCTCAAAACATGACTCCATTTGGACTCAGTCTTCACTCAAACTGATCCAGATTTGGTGGACTCCTTGGACTCGGACGTGGACTTGTCTTGGACCTTTTGTTCAGGTTTCCTGTCCTGTGAACCATCAAACTGGGACTGTTGGGAACCACTGGTCTTACCTTCCTGGTTCTTGTTGTCCTGCCTGGATCAGCACCAAACCTTGCGACAACACTTTAGAATAAAAAACCTCTGTCCTTCAACCCGACGTTCACTTCCTGTGTTCTCTAGTTTAGATGACGCCACCATTGGAGGAGTGGCGGAAATAAGGGAGATTATTTACAACGAGGAGGTTTCTAGATCAGAGAAGAAGAAGAAAAAGAAGAAGAAGCCCTTCTTAGTGATTCGCTGAGAAGATCAGGGAGACTGTCTGATTGGACGGGACAAGGAGGGAGTTCATCATCTACTGGCTGAAATAAAATGAAGGAAAGTAGCTTCCATCCACCGTCTCCGAGCTCAACACCAACTCTGAAACGCCTGAAGAAAAAGATTCCCTTTTCACTCCAAGTTCCCTTGTCCTCCATTTTTACATGTAACAATAAAATGAACTTCAGGGACAGAGTTTGAGCTATAACGTTGGTCGACCAGGATGGAAATCAGGTTCTGTTCAGGTTCCTAGTTGCGGTTTTAACTCGTGAGCAGAGCGAGTTGAACCCAGTCTGAAGGTGTTGGTGGTGGACAGTCTCCGGTCCCTGAGCTTCTGTACACTTTATGACTTTATACACCCAAAACTAAACAAAACAACCAAAACAGAAGAACCTTCCCCATGTTGACATTTTAACCATTGGTCCAGCAATGCACATCGAGATACAATATACACAAACCAGGAAGAATGCCTTAAATTAAGAAGCAGGAAGTGTCTAGGACATGCGATCTACCACTTTACCTCTAACTGATCTGATATCTTTTTTATCTTTGATCCTAAACATCGAGATATTTTCACATTAAAAAAATGTGTGAAGGCAGAAGAGTTCACAGAATCCATGAAACAAAAGTGGGAGGAGCTAAACGCTGCGTCCTCCAATGATTGATGATGAAGAATTTAAATGGCTTTGTCGTAAAGCGCCGTCATGCTACGGAGAATTTCCTCGCTGATATTATTATTGGTATTAGATATGTTTTGGCGTGGATCCTGATTGGCTGCTAAGCAGGAACTGGCCTTGTAGTGTGACTGATGAGGTATGATGTCATCACGAGTCATGTGACCTTTTCCCAATATGATTGTGGACCACATTTCCCAGCATGCTCTGGAATCTTTCTCCCAAAACAGACCCGGGGACAGAGGAAGAGTCGCCGCCTATCGGCTTTAATCAGTCCTAAAGGGGCGGCGGCTGACAAGGAAGGTGGGCGGGGCTTAGAGTCACAACAGGAAGTGGTTCCAGATTAAACGGTGCTCCCAATTGGTTGCTGGCGAAGCCTCGTCGTCATATAAGTGCAGCGCTGCCGGCGCTGCTGCAGCTGTTGTTGCGGTTGGTGTTGCGGCGCGACAGGTTGGGCGTGGCCATGAGAGGGTAGCGGTCGTCGGGGCAACCGTACTGAGTCAGCGTGTCCACGCACTCCTGGCAGCTGGCCTGCCGGGCGTACGCCATCGCACTGTTTCCGTGGGCATCTTTCGCCATCAGGTCCACGCCGTACTGCAGAGAGTAGACAGTTGATCACCGTCACATAATCAATAATATCAACAGTATTGATCCAGAGTTAGTTCTGACTTTACTGGATTTAGACCTTAACTCAAGCCGACTCAGATTTGGACTCAATGGGGACCAAAGTTTCTCTAAAATGGGACGACAATGTTTTGTCTCAAACTTTATGGTCCTCAGTGACACATCTCCAACTTAGACTGAGTCTGGACTCAAATTTTCTCAGATTTCGACTCAATGTTTATTCAAATTTGACAACAACTGGACTTCTCCTAAATTCAGTATGTGATGACAGCTGGGACTCAAACCTGTCTAAATCTGGACTTAGTCCGGACTCAAACTTGTCTAAATTTGGACTTGGTCTTCATTCAAACTTGTCCAAATCTGGATTCAGTTCTCATGTAAATGTCCATATTATAGATTTGGTCTTGATTTAAATTTAATTTGTGTAAATTGGGACTAAGTTTAGTTCCAAATTTTACCACAACTGCAAGTTTTCTCTGCTAAAAATGTAACTTTAGGGCGTTTAGACTCAATCCGGACTCAAATTCGTCCAAATTTTGGACTTAGACTTGACTCAAGCTTGTCTAAATCTGGTGTTATTCCTAATGTAAACATGCCTATATTGTGGAGTCAGTCATGACTCAAATTTGGGGAAATCTGGGCTCACTGTGGACACAAAGTTGGTCTTGGTCTCAACTCAAACATCCCTGGATTTAGACTCAGTGTTGACTTAAACTCGTCCAAATTTTTGACTTATTCTTGACTTAAACTTGTCTAAACCTGGACTCAGTCCTAATGTGAACGCCGATATTCTGGACCCGGTCTTACCCAGATGAGGAGCTGGGTGATGACCACGTTGCCCTTGCGGCTGGCCAGGTGCAGCGCGTTGCGTCCGTCTCCTTCGCCACAGGTTTCGTTGACCTGTTGCCGGTTGCCGTGGGCGAGCAGCAGCACAACGGCCCTCAGGTCCTCGTCGGCCGTCGCCCGGAGCAGCTGCTGGCCCAGAGGGATGTCCACGCAGGGAAGCGACGCCACGAACAGACGCTGCTCGTACTTAGCCCGGATCCAGCGCTCCCTCTCCTCCCTGGAAGCAAACACAGAGATGTGAACCCAACAGAAAACTCTCCAGATATCTGCAGATTTAGATCGTTAAAAACCTGAACGCTCGTTAAAGAGTTCAGTCCTAATCCCGAACAGAAAAGGTGAAAAAGTCAGACTCCTGCTTCACATCTTGGTGTTTCTATGACGGACTCTTCAAAATGACAGTAAACGGATGGAATGGAAACTTCTCCAACCAAACATTTAGATATTTATGGATTTATTTAGCGTGTTGTTGCTCATTAACTTTGTGTTTGGTTGTTTGTTTGAAGTGTGTTTACCTTACTTATTTCAGCATTGTGTTTGTTTAGTGTGCACTAATTTCAGTGTTTTAGCTAGTTTACGTGTGTTTGCTAGTGTGTTCAGTTTGTGTGGATGTTTGACACGTTTTGTATGTTTTGTTTGTTTCGTGTGGTTGATTGTGTGTTGCTCAGTTACTTTTTGTTTGTTTAGTTTGATTTGTGTGTTTGTAGGGCTTGTTTTTGTTTATGCAGTTTTTAAAATCATTTTTGTTTGTTTAGCATGCATTTGGTTGTTTTTGGTTTGTTTAGTTAGTTTTGTGGTTTGGAGTGTTTAGGTTTTGTTGCTTTTTTATTTTATTGTGTTTAAGGTTGGTTGTTTATTTAATTGTTTAGTGTGTTTTTGTTTGTTGAGGTTGGTTTTGGTTGTTTGTTATTTTTGTTTAGTTTGCTTGTTTGCTAGTTTATGTTTTGTTTTTGTCTGCATGTAAACAATCTCTCATGTTCACTTTGTGCATTTTAATTCTGGTGTTCATGCATGAACAGAAAAAATGAACAAACTGAAAAATACTGCGACCGTTCTGTCTTCATGCTTCATTTTAATCTCTTTTGTTTGAACTTCAGTCTTGTTTCCATGTTTTCTTATTTCGCTCTTTGCTTGCTGAAAGTCGATAATTAATTGATAATTATTGATTATCTCCAGACGGTGATCGGCAGCAGTGAATCTGGTTTCAGTCAGAATAAGACAGACGGACGCTTTGTTAAACCGTCGAGTATCATGAAGTCCTGATCTTCTAATCCTCGCCTCTAATCTGCCTCCATGTAAACATCATTCAGGGATTAGACCGAGCCGAGGCCAGACATTAAGCCGTTCCCCCGACGACGCCTCCCCTACAAAATAAAAGCCTTCAAATAACTACAGACTCAATCAGAGACCAAATGAAACCAGCTTCCTTATTTCTGGATCACACAACACGAAATGACAAAAAGAAAAAAAAAACAGGACGCAAAATGATAAAAACAGAGAAAAAAACGATACAAAACAACATAAAAACATAAAACGAGCAAATTAAGACAGAAATCAATAAAAATTACAAAAATATGAGACAATAACTGACAGAAAGGAGACAAAAAAACACAAAACGAGGAAAAACTAAGAAAAACAAGACAAAATGACAAAAAGACAAGAAACAAAATGATAAAAATGTGACACTACAGGAGAAAAATAAGACAAAAACTAAGAAAACAAGACACAAAATGACAAATATAAGACAAAATGAGTATAGATACAAAACCATCCCAAAACACACAAAAACATCTAAAGAACAAACAGAAAACGAGAAAATTAAGACAGAAAACAATAAAACCTAGGAAAAGGCTAGATGACGATTGACAAAGAGACATTAGATGAAAAATATTAGTCAAAAAGAAAAAATTAAACACAAAACGACAAAAACGAGAAAGAAAACGACAAAAACGAGAAAGAAAACAACAAAAATGAGGCACAAAATTAACACAGACAACAAAATATCTAAAGAAGACACAAAACATCAAAAATATGACAGAAAATAACACAAAATATGACAAAAAACTGACATAAAACGCCAACAATACAACACTGGATCCACTAGTTGGCTGCAGAGGTGCATGATGGGAAACAAACTGTGAGAAAAGAACGAATCTAAAGTTTAAAAAAAGAGACGATGTGGGAACCTGGAGACTCAGTAACTCCTCCTGGAGACAGAGTGTGTGTTACTGTGTGTTTTATTGTGTGTGTGACTGTGTGTGTCTGTGTAGCGGTGGCGGCTAGCATGGAGGAATGTCCCGGGGGCTCGTCCTTCCTGCCGCGGCCCAGCAGAGAGTGAGGAGGCTGGGCACAGCGTACGGCCCACAGCCCCCGGACAAAGCCTGGAGGTGTCGCCGGGTGTGTGTCTGTTTTGTGTGTCTGTTTGTGTGTCCGTTTGCGTGTCTGTTTTGTGTGCGCTCGGCAGGGGGGTCCGGCCTTCTGTCCTCTGGAGGACGGAGAGGAAATGTGAGGCCACTGGACGCATGCCTTCATCCACCGGGGGGGTTGCTAAGAGAGACACGGACCGACACACAACTCATACACAACTGATACACAACTACAGTCTACTGATACACAACTACACAACTAAACACAATTACAGAACTGCTTAGCAGCTACACAACTGATACACAGCAGCACAACCAGCACACCAAACAACACAAATGAGACACAAAACAACACAAACAAGACACAAAACAACAAAGACTGGACAGAAAACAACACTACCAGCACACCAAACAACACAAATGAGACACAAAACAACACAAACAAGACACAAAACAACAAAGACTGGACAGAAAACAACACTACCAGCACACCAAACAACACAAATGAGACACAAAACAACACAAACAAGACACAAAACAACAAAGATTGGACAGAAAACAACACTACCAGCACACCAAACAACACAAATGAGACACAAAACAACACAATCGAGACACAAAACAACAAAAGCTAGACAGAAAATAACACCAACGAGACACAAAATAACACAACTGAGACATAACACAATAGACAACAACACAACTGATGGACAACAACACAACCAAGACACAAAATGACAAAAACCATAAACACCACAACTGAAAAACAAACTGACAAAAAGAGGACAGAAAACAACAGAAACGACACACAAAACAATGCAACTGAGACACGAAACTACGCAACCGAGACAAAACAACACAAACAAGACACAAAACTACACAAATGACACACAAAACAACACAAATAAGAGACAAAATGAGAATAAGGTAGACAGAAAACACAATTGCGGCAGAAAATCACAAAAACGAGACAGAACACAACAAAAACACTTGTTTGTTTTTGTTTGCGTGTACTTAATAAAATGTTTACTGTGTTTTTTCAACATGTTTGCTTAACATAGTTAGCACTGCTAGCATCGTTTGGTTGTTT
Organism: Acanthochromis polyacanthus; assembly: GCF_021347895.1. Taxonomy (NCBI): domain Eukaryota; kingdom Metazoa; phylum Chordata; class Actinopteri; family Pomacentridae; genus Acanthochromis; species Acanthochromis polyacanthus. The sequence goes on along the minus strand of NC_067134.1, from coordinate 2,498,374 downwards.
GTGTTATTAGTGCATTTGTTTAAGTGCATCTAGTAACGTTGTGATGATGTGTGTGTGTTTGGTGTGTGTGTGCGTTTGTGTGTTTGGTGTGCGTGTGTTTGCGCATTTGATGTGTGTGTGTGTTTTGTGTGTGTTGCGGTAAACAGCGTCATTGCGAGCTAACGAGTCCTGAAAACACACAGCTCTGGACGCTGGAGAGGCTAATTGCACTAATTAACCACACAGAGCGAGTGTGTGTCTGTGTGTCTGTGACAGTATGTGTTAACATGTGTCTGAACGCACACACACACACACACACAGGCGTTGTGTGCGTTAATCTGTGTGTGTGTGTGTCTTTTCACATCCCATTAGACGTAGCGCTGAGCTCCGGCACCGAGGCATGCTGGGTAGATAATTAAACACGAGTCCCGGTGAGATCGCTTGTGACAGGAAAACACACACCGCACACAGACACACAACGGCAACGCACAACGACAGACACACTAAAATATGTCACGCAGAGCCCCGAGGGGTCGCAGTGTGTGTTTGTGTCGGTTAAATTAGAAGATAAAGCTGCACCAGCCAGAGGAAACAAGCCGTCAGACATCCACGACTGTTTCTACATGACCACTGGGAAACGTGACTCGCACCTTTAGCTCGTCTTCATGGGACTCGATACACTCGACTTTATCCGTCCACGTTTGTTTTCTGACACAGTTGTGTCAGTGTTTTTACTTCTGGTGCGAGTCAGCGATTTGGGTCGCTACTTGGGTCTACATTTACAAGCTTTCCAGGGAATGTTAGTGAGGAGAATCTGATCATCATCATATGAAGCATGGTGGTGGCAGCATCATAAAGTGAAGCATGGTGGTGGCAGCATCATGATGTGAAGCACGGTGGTGGCAGCATCATGATGTAAAGTGAAGCATGGTGGTGGTAGCATCATAATGTTAAGCATGGTGGAGGCAGTGTTATAATATGAAGCATGGCGGAGGCAGTATCATGATGAAACGGCACGGTGGTGGCAGCATCATGATGTAAAGTATGGTGGTGGCAGCATTATGATGTAAAGCATGGTGGTGGCAGTATCATGATGAAACGGCACGGTGGTGGCAGCATCATGATGTAAAGTGAAGCATGGTGGTGGCGGCATCATGATGTAAAGCATGGTGGTGGCAGCATCATGATGTAAAGCATGGTGGTGGCAGCATCATGATGTAAAGCATGGTGGTGGCAGCATTATGATGTAAAGCATGGTGGTGGCAGTATCATGATGAAACGGCACGGTGGTGGCAGCATCATGATGTAAAGTGAAGCATGGTGGTGGCGGCATCATGATGTAAAGCATGGTGGTGGCAGCATCATGATGTAAAGCATGGTGGTGGCAGCATCATAATTAAATCAATCAAACTTGATTTACATGGCATTTTTATACAATAAAAATGCAACACAAAGCACTTTACAACACTCAAAAACTTCAAATTTAATTAAACTGATTAAATTAATTTATCAAATTGATGCTACTACCACTGTGCTTCATATTATAATACTGCCACCAACACACTTCACTTAATAATACTGCCACCCCCATGCTTCACTTTATAATACTGCCACCACTGTGCTTCACATCATGATACTGCCACCACCATGCTTCACGTCATGATGACTAAAAGTTTAACAGTAGATCTTCTGAGGTTAATGACTTCTGAAGGTAGAATGTGAACTACATCAGGATGTTTCCCTTCACGTTTCCCGCCCTGTTGATTGACAGCTTCATCATGCTGGTCGCCGTAGAAACCCAGGTCTGGTTCTGGGTCCCTCAGGGCGCCACACTGGGCCATCTCTGATTTCCTGCCTGTTGTTTGAGTTCACACAGCAGCTTTGTGTGTCCAGAGTGTGTGCGTTCAGGCCCAGCGGCTGCTTTGTTGGGTTGTGTTTACGTACAACAGCGAGGTTCCTGTCCGGAGGGCGATCGGCCTCGACGACCGACCGCTGCTGGGCCGACCCGCCTCCTCCATGCTGTGTGTCTGTGTGTGTTAGTGTCTATGTGTCTCAGGGGTCACTGGACCAGGACTCCTGAAACAGATCTGACCAGCAGCTCACACATCATTGCACCAAGCTAATTACCTCCAGACCTGAAGACACAAACCTAGAGTCCATCTGATGGAAGCTTCCTGATGAAACTCTTCAGCTGCTTTAAACCTGGCAAAGTCAACCCAGAGTGTCGGTTCCCCACTAGGTTCTACCTCTGGAGGCCTGCTAGGGCCTGCTGTTATGATGCTGCTGCCACCACCATGCTTCATTTAATAATACTGCCACCACCGTGCTTCACTTTATAATACTGCCACCACCATGCTTCACTTTATAATACTGCCACCACCATGCTTCACTTTATAATACTGCCACCACCGTGCTTCACTTTATAATACTGCCACCACCGTGCTTCACATTATAATACTGCCACCACCATGCTTCACTTTATAATACTGCCACCACCGTGCTTCACTTTATACTGCCACCACCGTGCTTCACATTATAATACTGCCACCACCGTGCTTCACTTTATAATACTGCCACCACCTTGCTTCACTTTATAATACTGCCACCACCATGCTTCACATTATAATACTGCCACCACCGTGCTTCACTTTATAATACTGCCACCACCGTGCTTCACATTATAATACTGCCACCACCGTGCTTCACATTATAATACTGCCACCACCGTGCTTCACTTTATAATACTGCCACCACCGTGCTTCACTTTATAATACTGCCACCACCGTGCTTCACATTATAATACTGCCACCACCGTGCTTCACTTTATAATACTGCCACCACCTTGCTTCACTTTATAATACTGCCACCACCATGCTTCACATTATAATACTGCCACCACCGTGCTTCACTTTATAATACTGCCACCACCGTGCTTCACATTATAATACTGCCACCACCTTGCTTCACTTTATAATACTGCCACCACCATGCTTCACATTATAATACTGCCACCACCGTGCTTCACTTTATAATACTGCCACCACCGTGCTTCACTTTATAATACTGCCACCACCGTGCTTCACTTTATAATACTGCCACCACCGTGCTTCACATTATAATACTGCCACCACCGTGCTTCACATTATAATACTGCCACCACCGTGCTTCACTTTATAATACTGCCACCACCGTGCTTCACTTTATAATACTGCCACCACCGTGCTTCACTTTATAATACTGCCACCACCGTGCTTCACATTATAATACTGCCACCACCGTGCTTCACTTTATAATACTGCCACCACCGTGCTTCACTTTATAATACTGCCACCACCGTGCTTCACATCATAATAAAATCTCTGATAAGTTATCTTAAAAATATGAACAAAACATCTGAGAAATCAGAAAACATTCACGCTTAATTGACTGTTTCTATGAAATAATTACTAAGATTAGGATTGTAATCTTTGCAGCTGTGACATTCTTCTGTTTAATTCAGAGAAGGAAACAAAGAGGAACCTTGAGTCTATTGGAATCTTTTGTAGGATTTCTATAGAGCTCATCGAGCTGCTGGAACAGAGGCAGGTTTTCCACTCGGCCTTCGCATGTTGAATCGGTCATTAATTGGAGGAGGTAATGAGCGGTGGTGCAGCGGGTTAAGAGCGACACGGTGTCACTGGCTGCTCTCCTGGCCTAATTAGCCCTCTAATTAATAGATTAATAGATAGATAGCTAGAGCGTGGATAAGAGCAGCAGCTAACTGCCCGGACTAATGTGCCTCTAAGATGGATCGCGGTCCGACCCAGGAGCTCCTAACAAGGTGAGGAGGGAAACTAATCCTGCCTGAAATCCATGCGGAAAACACGGAGCGCTGCGTTTTATCTCCGCCAGACAAAAAGGGAAAAATCAATTAGCCCGTGGTCGTTAGCCGCCCTCCGATGGGCTCGGTTAATTAACGGAGGGAGAGCTGGGTGAGGAGGCGTTCGCTCAGAAAGGAGAAGGAACGATAGCGCCGCAGGAGAACGTCCAGTAAAATCACAGGAAGAGAGAAAAAAATCAAAAATAAAAGGCTTTTTCATTAACGAGGTGGAAAAAAACGGACGGAAACGAGACTTTCACGGTTTCTAAATCATAAACAATCTGTTACTGGAAAGAATACAGTCCTTTATATAATAATCAACTGTTTTCAGATAATATCCAGGAAATTCACACAAAAACAAAACAGTTCAATGGTTTTTTTGTCTGCTTTGCTAAATTATTTAATGTTTAGTAAAATTACACAAAAATGTACTGACTTACACATTAAAAAAACCCTAAAAATATAATGCCTATGTTTAATATCTGTATTTATACAAGCAGTAAATCCTTCTTTTGAAATATTTCATTATTTAACCACGCCTGACGAACGTCAGCGGGGTTACTGCATTTGGTGCGGTATCTGACTGGCTGGGTAAGTATGTATGTATGTATGTATGTATGTATGTATGTATGTATGTATGTATGTGTGTATGTATGTGGCTATGTCCGGTCCGATATCTCTGCAAGTGCTGAAGTCAGGATAATCAAACTTGGCACTGAAGATCAGTCTAAGGTCCCCTGCTCAGTTGTGGAGTTACAGGTCAGCAGATCAAGTAGGGAGGGAGATACGTAGGATGATCAGAATTGATACATATTGCATCATTTGTATAGGGAGGACAGGGTTTTCGCCAGTAGAGGGCGTGGTTCTGGACTCTACTGAGGGCTCGTCCAGTTTATGATGCTGCCACCACCGTGCCTCACAGTAGCGACTCATTTTCCACATTTTGCATCTTATTTTTGTCCTTTTGTTTCCTGTTTTCATCTTTTTCTGTCCAAGTTGTGTCATTTTTTTCTGGTTTTGGTCCTTTTGTTTCAATTTTGTTAGTTTTGTACCTTTTTCTTCTGGTTTTGCATTTCGTTTTAGTCATTTTGTGACTCCTTTAACTCATATTTTTCTTGTTTCCTGTCTTGTTCATTTAATTTCGCATCTGGTTTTTAGTCATTTTGTGCCGTTTTTTCTGGTTTTGCGTCTCGTTTTGCACATTTCGTTTCATGTTTTTATCATCTTCTGTCTTGCTTTTCTGCATTTTTTCTGGTTTTGTGTCTCTTTTTGGTTGTTTGTTTTATTTTTATTGATTTCTGTCAGTGTTGCGTCTTTTTTTCAACATTTTGTATCTAATTTTGTTCATTTCCAATTTATTTTTCTTTATTTTGTGCCTTTTTTTCCTGGTTTTGCATCTCATTTTTGTCATTTTCTGTCATTTAGCATCTGGTTTTCTACATGTTATGTCTTATTTTGCCCGTTTTGTGCCTGATTTGTGTATTTCTGTGACTCTTTTTGCTCATTTTGTGTACTTTTGTGTCTCTTGTTGCTCATTTTGTGCCTGGTTTGTGTACTTTTATGCATCTTTTATTGCGTTTTGTGCCTGGTTTGTGTCTTTATGCCCATTTTGTGCCCTGTTGTGTACTTTTGTGTCTTTATGCCCATTTTGTGTCTGGTTTGTGTACTTTTGTGTGTCTTTATGCCCATTTTGTGTCTGGTTTGTGTACTTTTGTGTGTCTTTATGCCCGTTTTGTGCCCTGTTTGTGTACTTTTGTATGTCTTTATGCCCGTTTTGTATCTGGTTTTTGTGTCTTTATGCCAGTTTTGTGCCCTGTTTGTGTACTTTTGTGTGTCTTTATGCCCATTTTGTATACTTTTGTGTCTTTTTGTGTGTCTTTATGCCCGTTTTGTGTCCTGTTTGTGTACTTTTGTGCGTCTTCATGCCTGTTTTGTATCTGGTTTTTGTGTCTTTATGCCAGTTTTGTGCCCTGTTTGTGTACTTTTGTGTGTCTTCATGCCCGTTTTGTATACTTTTGTGTCTTTTTGTGTGTCTTTATGCCTGGTTTGTGTATTTCCGTGTCTCTTTTTGCTCGTTTTGTGTACTTTTGTGCGTTCTGACGGCAGCTCCGTGGGCTGCAGACGGATTCGCCGGCTCACTAACTGCTGCTGTTTGACTCTCAGGTTTCACTTTAACGCTGCGAATAAAAGCGTCAGAGAGGAAGAGGGGGACAGCAGAGAAATGAGCGGCGCTAACGGATGAAGCGATGCGTTCCTTAAGCGCTCGGTGACGGATGCGGTCGGGGTAATAATTCAGCAGCAGGTCTGGAGGAGCCGCAGGAACCCGTCGGACCTTTATGGGAACAGATCCGTCTTGTTGCCCCGTGGAAAAGGCCAACAGATTTAAAATTAGACTTTTAATCTGGGGTGCAGCTGCGGCGGGACTCGGATCGGACCCCCGGGACCAGATGGGGCCACGGCTCCGGGATAATTGCCCCCCAGGGTCGGAGGGGCGGCACCGGGGGGGCGGCGGGGCAGATCGGACCGCCGGAGTTTATTCATCACTGACTTTTATTCCTCAAATCTGCAGCAAATAAAACGGAGGAAATCACAGCTCTGCTCCGATCTGATCAGACGAAGACCGTAGTTTAAAATAAATAAATAACGTTAAAATATTTAATCCGAATCCGTAGAAATGTTCGTTTAAAGATATTTTAACATTTTAACGGAATAAAAAAAAGCTTCAATTTATGGTCAAACACTGAATTTTTACCAAATATTATCAGGAGTTTAATAAAACAGGAAAATTCTGTAAAATACCAGTTAAATAATTCACCAATTTTCAATCAGTAACATGTATAAATGTTCTTTTAAATAATGATTGTTGAATAAAGATTTTTTAAATTTAAATAAAGTAGAAAATTAATTCATTGTATGGTGAAACTAATTTTTATAAAGGATATCTGTAATTTAATAAAACGGGAAAAATCTGAAAAAGATTATTTAAAATTTCAAATCCCTCTGGAACATTTGCAAAATAATAATATGTTATTGTTCTGTGCTTTTAAAAAAAAAAAAATTACACAAGTTATAAATTCTGCAAAAAATTTGATAAAAATTGCAAATAATATCCATTTTACAAAATGATAGTTTTACAAGCAGCAAATTGTTCTTTTACCATAAAATTATATTATTTAATGTCACATCTGTGAAAACATTTAAATCTGCAAAATATTATTATTCTACAGATGTTAGTCATTTAAGTCATTTTTTAAATGTATATTAAAAATTTATTTTTTCAAAAATATTTTACAGATTTCTTTGTGCTTTTTAAAATTGCAGATAATATCCAGTAAAATAAAATTAAAAACACATTAATTTAGACGTTGACCGTCAAAAAAAAGCCAAAACTGTAAATATGTCCTCAAAAACAATCTGGCTTTTTATAGAATCATTTCTAATGTTTTCTTACAATTGTTGACATAAAGAGACACACGTTTTACTGCGTTAAATCTAAAAATATACAATTATTATATAAATATTAATTACATTTTTATTTTAATTTTTTTTATTTCTGTGTTTTGTTTAATTGAAGATGATATTCAGTAAAATCACAGAAAAGAAATTCTTAGTTTACATGTTAACCATAAAAAAGACCAAAACTGTAATTAATGTCCTAAAAACATCTGTTTCACTGTCGATTAATTTCTTATGTCGTTTCTTACAATTATCGACCATAAAGAAACATTAAATCTAAAAAATAAATAATTATTCTGTAGACACTGGCTGGGATTTCAAGGAAAAATGCTACTTTTAATTACAGATAAAATGTAGTAAAATAAAATTTAAAACAGGTCAGAACTGGAACTAATGACACAAATCTGTGTTCATAAATAACATTTTCTTCTTCTTCAATAATGTTTGACGATAAAATGAGACTGTTTTTGGAATATTCAAATCATAAAACCTGGCTACAGATATTTATTGTCATTTAAAGACATTTCTTCACATTAGTGACTGAAAACTGTTAAATTATTCCACTCTTAGTCCTTTTATTTGGCCTGGCAGTGTTTTTTATCTATTATTTAACCGTGTATTTGGCTGATTAATGGGTTTTTCCGCAGAGTTTGTTCCTCAGAGTCAGATTCTGGGTTTATTGTGTGACTGAACTCGACCGTCCAGCGAGCGTTTAGCAGCTCCGTGAACTCATTCCATCCAAACACATTATCCGGGACGCTTTTCCCGCTTCTTCCAGCTCGGAGCCAATTAGAGGACGGTCCGGATCCTCTTCTGCTCCGAGTCACGTTATTTATTTCTTCATTACCGGACCTTAATCCGATGACTAAAAGATGTGCTTTTATTTCGTCCTCTTCGCCCGCATTAGCATGGCGTCGCCGCGGTGACACACGGACGACGTGATTGGCTCGTGTCGGCCGGCTTAATGTCGGCGGTAAATTGGGGGTCTCGTTAGGCGAGCCGGGCTCAGTCATGTACAAAATAACGTCTATTAGGACTAATTTAATCAAGGCCTCCCCTTTACAGATGAATTAGAACGTAGGGGCCAATTACCGGTCTGTCAGCAGGCAGTGATGCTCTGCACATGCTCAGTGGCTCTGCACATGCTCAGTGGCTCTGCACATGCTCAGTGGCTCTGCACATGCTCAGTGGCTCTGCACATGCTCAGTGGCTCTGCACATGCTCAGTGGAGAGCTCCGGCCAATCAAACAAACGCTGATGTTGGTGGGAAAAAATAAAAATAGTCCCAAAACCAAATCTTTTTCATGTTTTACGTCTCGTTTTGGTTGTTTCTTTTTACCCCAGTCTCAGCTGTACAAACATGTTTCACCATGCTGACTGTATCTCCAACAACTCACGTCATTTTTCTTGTTTTGTGTGCCGTTTTTGTCATTTGTATCTCATTTTTGTGGTTTTGTGTCATTTTTTCAACTAGGTTTCTGTCTCAGTTTGACAGTTTTGTGTCTCATAATCTTTGTGATTTTGTCTCATTTTTGTGTCTCATTTTAGTCATTTTGTGTCTAATTTTTGTCACTGTGTCTCATTTTTGTTTTTTGTGTCATTTTTGTCATTTTGTCTCATTTTTGTGTTTTTTTGTGTCTCAATTTTGTGGTTTTGTGTCTCATTTTTGTGTTTTCTTGTGTCTTACTTTTTTCATTTTGTCTCATTTTTGTGTTTTTTGGTCTCATTTTTGTCATTTGGTGTCTCATTTTTGTTTTTTTTTTCACTCTAGTCTCAGCTGTAGAAAGATGTTTCACCGTGCTGAATGTATGTCCAACAACTTGTCAACAAGCCTCTGGCAGTAGAAGCTGTGTTTTGTTCAATTACACATAATATTTAGTCAACTCACACAAAAGAAAATATTCATTTACATGCTACATACAAAAAGTCTTGAGACAATTTGAACTGTAATTGGCACTATATGAATGAAATGTAATGTCTGTTAAACACAGATGTTTTATTTTTACTTCAATATAATACAAAGAGTCTCATTTTCTGGTTTAATTATGTAAAAGGACTTTTCACTAGATGTTATCTATAAGTTAAAACATTAAATGATCAATTTACAGCTTTGTAATAATGTTAAACATAAATTTTCTTAGGAATAATAGCAAATGTCTCTAAAATAATGATTATCTAGATTTCAGTAAAAATACAAATTTTTAACATTTCTTTTCTTTTTAAACCGGATTTTACTGGATATTATCTACCATTTAACAAAACAGGAAAAATCTGTAAAAATAAAAATAAATAAACTTTTCAATCCCCAAAATAAGACGAGATGTTAAAGATACATTTAGCATGGCGAAACATCTTTTAGTTGAGACAAGGGTAAAAAAAAAGAAACAAAACGAGACACAAAACATGAAAAAAACATCAAAAATGAAACAAAACGACAACAATGACACCAGTTTTTGGAGATACATCCATCGCAGTGAAACGTCTCAAACAATCCTGTGGACATGATGTTTTATTCTTTCCAGTGCTGCTGTTTGTGGAAAAACTAAACTTTCAGCTGTTCATTATTTTTTGGCTCTTTAGCAGAGAGTTCATGCGACCAGCCGAGATGCTGACCAGCCGAGATGCTGACCAGCCGCGACAGACCGCCGAAGGACCGGCGTTTTTCACGGCCACCGAGGCTCATGTGTCCGACCGGGAGCTGGGATTAGCGTCGCTGTCACCTCTGGGTGCTGGTGTCGCTGCAACACTTAATTAAAACGATGAGGGCCGTGGAGGCGGTGGTGGCGCCCGGCCCGCCAAGCCCCACTGGCAGCGGGCAGCGAGCCCAAACTTAGCAGCCCCCTGGGCGGTGGCGTCAGCTGGGGCAGCACTGCCAAGCCGAGGTGATGACGGCGGACCGGGGGTTAATGGGAACGTTTAGAGGAAGTCTTTTTGTGGCTCCCAAACACTTCTGGACCCTCGGAGCTGCTGTCAACAAGTCTCTCGCGGTGGAGCCTGTGGAGCCGAGTGGTGTCGTGCAGTCTGGTGTTAGCATAGCTGATGCTAACACCAGACTGTGCAAACAACGCCACATATTATGGTTATTGAAACCTTATTCTATCTCCATGTTTCCTTTCTACTCTGCTCATCAGCTGTAGAAAGATGTTTCACCATGCTGGATGGATCGCTAACAACTTGCATTGTATTTTTTGTTTTGCGTCTCATTTTTGCAGTTGTGTCTTGTTTGATTTTGGACCCCAGTCTCAGATGTAAAAAGATGTTTCACCATGCTGAACGTATCATCCAACAACTTGTGCCATTTTTCTTGCTGTGTTTCTCGTTTTTCATATTTTATGTCTCCTTTTGGTTGTTTATTTACTCTAGTCTCAGCTATAGAAAGATGTTTCACCGTGCTGAATGTATCTTCCAACAACTTACTTAAATTTTCTTGTTTTGTTTATCCCTTGTTCTGTGTCTCATCAAAAAGTCTCCGCCAGTGGAGCCTGTGGAGCTGAGTGGTGTCACACAGCCTCGTGTTAGCATCACATGCTAACACAAGGCTGTGCAATGCCATGTTAGCGCTGTTGATGCTAATGAGACCTGGACCAACAGTTGGACCTGCTGTTCAACAGGTCTCCAGCGGTGGAGCCGAGCAGTGTTGCGAAGCCTCCTGTTTGAGTCAGATGCTAACATGAGTCTGCGCAACACCACTTGACCTCGTGTTAGCGATGCCAGCACTAATGAGACCTGGAACGATCGTCGGAGCTGCTGCTGCTTTACCACATCAATAAGCCTCCAGCGGTGGAGTCTGTGGAGCCGAGTGGCGTCGTGCAGCCTCGTGTTAGCAGCGCTGACGTTAATGAGACCTGGACCAACCGTTGCTGCTTCTGCTCCTTCACCACATCAACAACTCTCTAGTGGTGGAGCTGAGTGGTGTTGCGTGGCCTTGTGTTAGCGTCTGAAGCTAACAAGAGGCCGCGCGTCACCACTCGACTCAATGTTAGCATCTGATGCTGTCTGATGCTAATGACACCTGGACCAACAATCGGAGTTGCTGCTCAACAAGTCTCCAGCGATGGAGCTTGTGGAGCTGACTGGCATCGTGTTAGCTCGGCCTCATGCTAGCTCGGCCTCATGTTAGCAGCGCTGACGCTAATGAGACCTGGACCGACGGTCGATACCTCTGCTTCTTCAAACAAAACAATAACTCTCCAGCGGTGGAGCCAAGTAGCGCTGCGTGGCCTTCTGTTAGCTCAGCCTCCTTTTAGTGTCAGACGCTAACAGGAGGCCGCAGGACTCCAATCAACTCAATGTTAGCGTCTGATGCTAATACCACCTGGACCAACCGTTGGAGTAACAAGTCTCTGGCAGTTGAGCCTGTGGAGCCGAGCGGCGTCGTGTGGCCTTGTGTTAGCGCAACAGCATTGATGCTAATGACACCTGGACCGACTGTCAGAGTTGCTGCTCAACAAGTCTCCGGCGGTGGAGCCTGTGGAGCTGAGTTGCTTCGTGTTAGCTCGGTCTCATGTTAGCGGCGCTGACGCTAATGAGTCCTGGACCGACCGTTGCTGCCGCCGCCTCTTCACCACGTCAACAGCTCTCCGGCGGTGGAGCCTGTGGAGCCGAGCGGCGTCACGTTAACGGCGCTGACGCTAATGAGAGCTGGACCGGCCGTCGCTGTGGGCGGCGGAGGAGGCGGAGGAGGAGAACCCGGCGACGGGAAGATAAAGAGATGATGACACCAGCTGGAGTCGGCGGCGGCTCAGCGCTGTCACATAATTCCTCCCTCCGGTGCGTCGGCCGAGTCAGAAAAATGGAGGAGTTTAACGGCAGCGCGCCTCCTCTCGCTGTTTTCCTCCCCGGCCTCCGTCCTCCCCCTCCTGACGGAGCTCCAAACAGAACCTAATTGGGTTTCAGAGTGGGAGGCCAGACCTTGACAGACAGGAGGTCAGCGTAATTGCTGCTGGCCATATTTAACATTAAGATAATCAGGCCATTAATTACCCTTTGGATCATTAAATCAGCCACTTGCAAAATGAAATTTCGGCCTCTATTACTCACTTGAGAGACCACGAGGGGAGGCGTTGTTCATCCATCAGCCTCCCCCCTCTCCCAGCCCTCCCGCCGCCCGGACAAAAGCCTCCGCTCATTTCCATTCCTGTGTTCGCCTCCCCGCTACGATTTATGGAGGAGGCCTCGCTCCGACACGTTTAAGCCTCTTTAACACACAACACAACACGTGATTAACAGGAAGATAAACCATGGCTGATTTAAAGAGCCGCACGTCAACAACACCGGCTTATTACAGGAAAAAACACACCGCTGGAGTTTAAATGGTCCGGATCCACTCAGAACGAGACGAAATAAGGAGCATGAAGACGGTGAACGATTAAATATCTGGATGATATTTAACATGTGGACACAAAACAACACAAAGAACAAGGAGGGGAACTGGACATAAAGCGACTAAATGAGAAAAATAAAACACAAAAAGCAAAAGTGAGACACAAAAGGAGAAAATAGAGACATGAAAATACAAAAACGAGACGCAAAATTACAAAATGAGCACAAAATACTAAAAGGGTGAGAGAGAGGGTGAGATCAAAGCCAAGAGTGAGATAAAGGGTGACATAGAGTTAAAAAGAGTGAGATAAAGGAAAAGGGTGAGATAAAGGGTGACATAAAGAGTTACAAAGAGTGAGATAAAGGAAAAGGGTGAGATAAAGGGTGACATAAAGAGTTACAAAGAGTGAGATAAAGGAAAGGGTGATATAAAGGGTGAGATAGAGTGCGATAAAGAAAAAGAGTGAGAAAAAGGGTGAAACGAAAGTGAGATAAAAGATGAAAGGTGAGATAGAGGGTGAGATAGAGTGTGAGATAGAGTGAGATGAAGGTTGACATAAAAGGTAAGACAAAGAGTGAGATAGAGGTTGAGAAAGAGTGAGATAAAAGACAGAGAGTAGTTAAAATATAGGATGATAGAGGGTGAGATAAAGGGTGAGACAGAGGGTGAGATAAAGGGTGAGTCAGTGGAGCGTCTCTGGTTAACTGAGATTTTATCGACTCCAACAGGAATAAACAGGAATCTGACATGGAGGTCGATATTCTGCACGCGCTCAGTAGAGCCTCTGTGTGGAAGCTGTTTCACCATGCTGGATGGATCCAGAACTACTGCGGTCGTTTTCACCTTTTATCTCGGTTTATCTCATGTTTGTCATGTTGGGTTTAGTGTCTCTCTTTCGTGGTTTTGAATCCTGTTCTTGTAATTGTTTTCCTCACTTTTGTTGTTCCGTATCTTGTATTTGTCATTTTCGTTTTTTGTTTTTCTGTTTCACTTTTGTCAGTTTGTCTTATTGTTGTTGTGTCTCATTCCTGTCATTTTGTGTCATTTTTGTTTAAATTTGGTTTATTATTTTGCAGCCCATTTTTTTGTATCTCATTTTTGTCATTTTTTTAAATCTCATGTCAGTATGTGTATGTCTTTTGTCATTTTGCATCTCATTTTTGTCATTTAGTGTCGAGTTTGATGTTTTGTATCTTGTATTTGTCTCTTTTTTGTGTTTTCCAATCATTTTTTGTCACTTTCTGATTTGTTTTTCTACCTCACCTTTGTCATTTTGCATCTTGCTTTTGTTGATCATGTTTTTGTCATTTTGTTTATTATTTCTGTCATTTTGTTTGTTATTTTGGTCATTGTTTATTATTTTTCTACTTTTGTCTATTATTCTTGTCATTTTCCAATCCATTTTTATTTCTTTGAATCTCATTTTTTAATTTTTTGTCATTTAGTATCTAATGTCTGTGATGCTTCGTCTTATTTTTGTCCCTTTCTGTGTATCTTTAAAATCACACTTTGCTCATTTTGTGCCCTCCTCTTGTTTCGTATCTTGCTTTGGTCAATTTGTGTCTCATTTGTGAGATTTTGTTCGTTATTTTCATCATCTTGCGTCTCATTTTCGTCGTTTCCACACGTTAAGCCATTCTGCCCAATCATTCTGGACGGATTTTCTGTCTTTTTGCATCTTTTACGTCCATCTCAACCTGCGGTTCTGATTTAATTCACTTTTAATTTTCATTTCTCTGCTCTAATCATTTGTTTTTACATTAAAATCCGATGCAGGTGTAATAATCACATGTGAGGCACTAAAAGGGACAAAAACCAGCACATAAATAAAGCATAATTGAGCGAATATCGCTGCGAATCGACAGGCCGGTGTGTGCCTGTGTGAGTGTGAGCGTGTTGTGTGTCTGCAGAGTAATTATAAGGTGCTTCTGTTGACTAATGAGTGCAGTGGGAGGACGTGGAAGTCGATCTTTATGCGGATGGCAGTCGGCTCTAATTTGTTATGATGGCTGCTGCTTCCCAGAGCTGCAGCCCATAATTACACAACCACACACACACACATTAACACACACACTGATCAACATCACGCCAAAGTTCATCCATTAGTTTTAATCTCCTGCGGTCGCCAGCGTCGATACCCGGAGCTCCTCGCTGCTCCTCGCTGCTCCACGCTGCCCCCTGTCTGCAGCCGCCGGCCTGTTTTTAATCACCACTGGTTTGTTTTTTACGGAGACACGAATCAATGGAAACACGATGACCACGAAGAGAAGCACAGAGAGGAGTCAGGAACGTCTTCAGTTACTGTTAAAAAGACAGAAATGGTCCAGAAACCTGCTCTGGTCATCAGGAAGAAGTTTCACCAGGAAGAACATGAGGAATGGATCCTCAACAACCGGAGTCGGTTTTGTCGTTTCCCGTCTCATTTTTCTCATTTTCCAATTTTTTTTCTCCATGTATTGCGTCTCATTTTCCTAATTTTGTGTCTGTTTTTCCTTATTTTGTCTGAGGTTTTTTTCATCGTGTCTATTTTTTTCTTATTTTGTCTCATTTTTACAAATTTTGCATCTATTTTTCTCCTTTTGTCTAATTTTTCTTACTTTTGTTTGTCATTTTTTATCATTTTGTGTCTCCTTTTGTCTCACTTTGTGTTGTTTTTTCTAATTTTTCTATTTTGTTCTCATTTTGTGCCTTGCTTTTCTCATCTTTTCTTATTTGCTGTCGTTTTCCTCATTTTCCCAATGTTGCGTTTCATTTTCCTCATTTCTGGTCTCAGTTTTTCTTATTTTGTCTGAGTTTTCTCATTTTGTGTCTCATTTTGGTGTACTGTTTTTCTATTTTTGTGTATATTTTTAAAATTATGTGTCTCATTTCCCTCATTGTGTCTCGTTTTTCCTTTTTTTGTGTCTCATTTACAGACGTCTTCCCTTTACTCTGCTCATCATCAGTAGAAAGATGCTTCACATGCTGAATGGATGTCCAACAACCTGCTCCTCTGTTTACTGTTTCTGAGCCATGCTGCATTTATTTATTCATCTAGTAGCTTTTCAGTCTAAAACACTCCAAACTGATGCGATACTCAGCCGGAGAAATTTTAAATTGTCCAAAATGACTTACAATTTGGCCAAAATAACAAATAAATGGCCAAAGTGACGGAAGAACTGTCCAAAAATGAAATCATATTAAGTCTAAACTGACCAAAAATAAATATAAAAAATGACTGAAACGTGTCCAAAATTATTAAAAATTTGCCCACAACGACTTAGAATTTGACTCAAGTTGGAGATTCCTTTGGGCTTGGTATATTTTTTCAAATACATAATATAGATGCGATGTAAAACCAAAAACCAAACCAGAGAATTCACCTGAAACAACCAGAATCAGCCTGATGAAGCCAGAAGCTGAGAAAGAGTGAAATACTCTTTCAGGTAAAAGTACCTGATAAGTGGTGTTGTAGCTCTAAAGCAAAATATTAATTTGCTAATTCCCAGCTGAGTCCAGTTAACATGAACAGCAACTCACATGACGAAAGGTGCTAACGATTGTGAAACTGCCTGGTGAGGGATGTCAGGGCGGCACTGTAAGTACCTGATAGGTGGGGTTGTAGCCTAATTTCTTACTGACCAATGGGAGTCCAAAGTATTCATCCTCAAACTCAACTCACATGAACAACAACTGTATGACTAAAGGTGAACATGATAGTCAGACCGTCTGGTGAAGGAGGTCCAGACGGCATCATAAGTACCTGATAAATGTTCAAACACCTTCAGGAACCATAAAGAAGTCCAGCTGTTCCTACCTGCTGGCGTCTGGTCCGGGTTTGAGGCGTCCCTGAGCGTTGGCCTCCCACACGCTGTTGGCCAGCTCGTTGCCGATGGCCGACATGACCTTGATGAGCTCCAGGGGCCACTCGTCCAGGTCCAGGGACCGGACCCTGGACAGGTGGGTCCCCAGGTTCCTGTGGATCCCCGAGCACTCGATGCAGATCAGGGCCCCGAGGTTCAGACTCGCCCAGTCCGGGTCTGAGGAGACAAGTTGTGGGTTTTAGATGACGAACTTCACGCCCAACAGGAAGACTCCATCGAGATGTCTGGTTTTAGACCTGGAGCTCGGAATTCTGGGTAAATGTAGAGATTTTAAAGGAAAACAAAGCAGGATGTCTCCCAATAGCTGGTTTGGAGTTTTTACTACCCACTGTATTTAAATGGAAAACAATCAATATTTTGTCTTTTATTAAAAAATAACAACTACAGTGACATCATGTAAATAAACTTTCATTTAAAGGGTTAAAATACAGAAAAAAATGTAATTTATTTGCTAGTTATGATGATAATAAATAACACAAATAAATCATGATTCTGTTGTTTTCTTTAAGATGCTGTGCTTTATTTTACTAAACCTACATCACCTGCACTGTGTTTCTATGTATGAATTCAAACAGAAATAATATATTTTAGATGCTAAAGTTGGTTAAACTCACTCTGAGCTTCACAGTCGGCACAGCGACCGTTTCCTCGGATACTTCTGATGGACTGCAGAGCCATGGCCTCCGTCTGGCTCGGCAGACGAGACTGAAACGAGAAAAACAAGAAAAGACGTTCATTTCTACGACCTCCTCAGGTTTCTGGTGCTTACAGAGGATAGTTTTACCACCTACTTTAGTATTTAAGGTCCTGATTGTTTCTTTATGATGTATAGATGTGAATAAAATGTGCAAAAAAGCTAAAAAAAAACGAATTAAATGTGCAACAAATGTGAATTAAATGTGCAACAAAACCTAAAAAAACCCCGAAATAAATGTGCAAAAAATTTGAATTAAATGTGCAACAAATGTGAATTAAATGTGCAACAAATGTGAACAAAATGTGCAAAAAAACCTAAAAAAATACGAAATAAATGTGCAACAAATGTGAATTAAATGTGCAACAAATGTGAATTAAATGTGCAACAAATGTGAACAAAATGTGCAAAAAAACCTAAAAAAATACGAAATAAATGTGCAACAAATGTGAATTAAATGTGCAAAAAATGTGAATTAAATGTGCAACAAATGTGAACAAAATGTGCAAAAAAACCTAAAAAAAATACGAAATAAATGTGCAACAAATGTGAATTAAATGTGCAAAAAATGTGAATTAAATGTGCAAAACAACTACAAAAACGAATTAAATGTGCAAAAAATGTGAATTAAATGTGCAAAAAGTGAATTAAATGTGCAAAAAAAGCTAAAAATACGAATTAACTGTGCAACAAATATGAATAAAATGTGCAAAAAAAACTAAAAAAAATACGAAATAAATGTGCAAAAAATGTGAATTAAATGTGCAAAAAATGTGAATTAAATGTGCAAAAAACCCCTAAAAAATACAAATTAAATGTGCAACAATAGTGAATAAAATGTGTAAAAAAAATGATTTAAATGTGCAAAAAATTGGAATAAAATATGTACAAAATGTGACTTAAATGTGTATAAAAAAGTAAGAAAGTTTGGATGCTCGTTGGATTTACTCAATGAAAACAGAAATTAACATGAATATAAATTAAAGCATCTTTCTGTGGCGTTAAAACGTCTGACAAAGGATTTAAAGACGATGTAAGTGCTGTTTAGTATCGTACTATTAAGTAAGACTCAGACGATGTAGAAATCTATAATATGAATTATAAATATGTGGGAATAAAGACTGTACTATAAGTGTCTGATTAGTGGCGTCTGACATCTCTAACTGTGGGTTTGACTGTTTTTTCTTGAATATCTTCACTATAAAATCTGTCAAACTGAGCTGTTTAAACGCTGACAGGAGGCTTGTTTTAGGTTTTTTGTTCCTTATTGTTGAGGTTAAATTTAGTGGAAACCAACGTTTGACTGTGAGAAGGAACAGAACGAGAGGAAGCGGAGGAAGAGCCCGAGGCGTCAACACAGCGACTCGACTCAGGTGGAAAATAACATCAGTAATTGGTATTTTATAATTATGTGAGCGGCTCTCTGACTCTCCACGCAGCTCCTGGTTTATTAACGTAAAGATCTGAACTAGTTTACCGTTTATGTGGATGTTTCTACCAGATCAGGAATCCAACGCTGATAAATTATCTGCTAGAAATAGGAGAAAACTAAAAGGCTCTTGGTCCAAACACATTTTATATTTCTGTTTCTGGAAAACAAAATATTCTGTAACATAAATCAGAAAACCAGGACCCACCTTGTTCTTGCTGCTCTCACAGGACTGCAGACTGGCCAGGATCTGGCTCTCGATCACCTGAACCCAGGCGTCTCGTTCCTCGTACGACGTCGCCTCAAAGTGCCACGACTGACCGGTCAGAGACACGATGGTGAACTCAAAGTTCTCCTCTTGTTCTGGAGGAGAAAAAGAAAAACAGGGTCCAGGGTCAGAACCAGAACCAAACAGACACAAGCAGAAGATCAGGAGATCTCACGAGTGTTGGACCAAAGTGTCCTTTTCACTTTTGCTAAAATTAAAAAACAGAACTACAAAGAAAATGTTTAAAAAATCTGAATGAAACATGCAAAAATTATCTGAAAATATTAAATACATGTGCAAAAAAAAACTGTTCAACAATATAAACCCCCTCCCCCAGTCAGACGTTACGGGGCGGAACGAATATTCGGATATTCGTATTTAATAGGGCCTGAATATCCGGAGACCAGAAACCACTATTTAAGCGAGCCCTAAAAAATATTAAATATATGTGCAAAAAACACTTGTAAGAACTGTTTCAAAAAATATGAACAAAATGTCCAAAATAGAAGAAAAAATGTATATAAAAAATATAAAGCCTTACAAAACTATTAAAAATATGCCATAAATGTGCAAACAATTTATTTTTAAATAGACTTTAAATAACTAGAAATAAAAAATATGAAAATAACGCAAGAAAGAAGAAAAATTGTTTAAAATGTGTATAATTTTATTATTGAGAAAATATCTGAATAATACAAATAAATTATGCAAAAAACATGACAAACACTTTTTCATCTGCAGAGTTAAAAAGTGCCTCATTTAGAAGCTTCGCTCGACTATTTTCTTGTTTGATATTTTGACATCCTCGTTTAACAGATGATGTTATTATTATATTCGTGTTTTGTGAGGTTGTGAAGAGGTTTTCTTGGTTTCTAACTGTGGAATGTGAAGAATTCCTGGAGAATAAAGGAGGTTTTGTTCAGTTCAGGCAGGCTTGGTCTGAAGACACCTGTTGACCTGAAGCCATGATGACAGGATGTCCCCTAACCCCAGAGGTTAGCCGCTACAATCAGAGACATGTGGACGTTACCCACAATCCTTAGAGGCTAACGGGACCATCAGGGCTCTGTCAGGTCTAGAAAGAACCATAGTACCACTAATCAGGTTTAGAAGGAGTCATAGTAGCACTAATCATGAGGTCTAGAAGGAGTCATAGTGCCACTAATCAGGTCTAGAAGGAGTCATAGTTCCACTAATCAGGAGGTCTGGAAGGAGTCATAGTGCCACTAATCAGGTCTAGAAGGAGTCATAGTTCCACTAATCAGGAGGTCTAGAAGGAGTCATAGTTCCACTAATCAGGAGGTCTAGAAGGAGTCATAGTACCACTAATCAGGAGGTCTAGAAGGAGTCATAGTGCCACTAATCAGGTCTAGAAGGAGTCATAGTTCCACTAATCAGGAGGTCTAGAAGGAGTCATCGTTCCACTAATCAGGAGGTATAGGAGTCATAGTAGCACTAATCAGGAGGTCTAGAAGGAGTCATAGTGCCACTAATCAGGTCTAGAAGGAGTCATAGTGCCACTAATCAGGTCTAGAAGGAGTCATAGTACCACTAATCAGGAGGTCTAGAAGGAGTCATAGTTCCACTAATCAGGAGGTCTAGAAGGAGTCATAGTACCACTAATCAGGAGGTCTAGAAGGAGTCATAGTGCCACTAATCAGGTCTAGAAGGAGTCATAGTTCCACTAATCAGGAGGTCTAGAAGGAGTCATAGTTCCACTAATCAGGAGGTATAGGAGTCATAGTAGCACTAATCAGGAGGTCTAGAAGGAGTCATAGTGCCACTAATCAGGTTTAGAAGGAGTCAAATACCACTAATCAGGAGGTATAGAAGGAGTCATAGTGCCACTAATCAGGAGGTCTAGAAGGAGTCATAGTACCACTAATCAGGTTTAGAAGGAGTCAAATACCACTAATCAGGAGGTGTAGAAGGAGTCATAGTACCATTACTCAGAATGGTGAGAACCTGACCAGGACTACCACAGTGAATGCATAGTCCTGACAGCGAAGCATGGAGGTGGAAGTGTAATGATATTGATACTGTAAGACATAAATAGATGAACCATGAATGCCAGAGGACATATCAAAACCCAAAATGACCACAAAGAGACACAAAAAGAGCTCAAAGTTGAAAAACAAACTTAGACACACAAAATGACCACAGAGACACAAAAAGAGACAAAATTACAATAAAAAGACACAAAACAACCACAAAGAGACACAAAACAACCACAAAGAGACACAATTACTCCAAAATGATGAAAACAATGGAGCTGTTGTGTTGGATGCATAATCCCGACAGTGAAGTGTGATGGTAGAACAGCAATATTAGAATATAGAAAATCTGAATAAAATGCCAGTGAAGTATACTAAAGTTAAAATGTTTCTTTATCTCATTTTGTATCAGAATATTTAGCTTTTTTTAGTCAAAACAAACCCAATAAAAGTTGACATTTATTAGCACTGATGCTAACGGTGAAACCCTCCGTGTTTTTGTGCGCTAGCTTAGTCATGCTACATGTTAGCGGTCACATTTGGAAGCCATCAGATCAGACTGAGGGCAGCTCCTGTTTACAATTACCCCAGTGAGGGGTAGGAGGGGGAGGAGGGGTAATAGCTCCATCAAAGGGCCCCAGAATTCCCGGGATTCCTGGGTTTCCTGTGAAGCCGCTCGGTAATCGCCGGAGCAGCCGATCGTGACGAAGTTTAATCAGTCGAGTCGCTGCTCTAATTGGCAGCGTCTCGTTTGGGATAATCAATGAACAGGAGGAAGCCTGAGGCCGGACCGGGACGCTCCAGGATCAAACACCAAAAACACCTTTTCTGTCCGCAGATTCTCCTCCTCAGATTAAAGTCCTCATCTCCGAGCTGCTCGAGGCGCCCAAGAACCGGCCAGCAAGTTCATTAAAACCCAAGTTCACAGGTGAAAACTGAAAACGAAGGAAATGTTTCAGCTTTTTATCCACCACAGGAGCAAAGTTTATTATCTGGACAGGAGATTCCAGCTCATCCAGCCTGGAAATCCTCGTTTAACTGGAATTATTATCAAACGACTGACAACGAGCGGAGCAGCAGAGGACAGAAAATGAGCTAAAATGAGAAGAAAATGGAAAAAAAATGTCATAATGCTAAAAAATGAGAAGAAAACATAAAAAAAATATGGATAAAATGCACAAAAAATATGAATAAAAGTTGCAAAATATATTAATAAAATGTGCCAAAAATACAAATAAATTCTCCAAAAATAAGAACACAACATACAAAATCAGTAATAAAATATGCAAAACATATAAACAAAACATGCAAAAAACAAATAAAAAGTGCAAAAAATGTGAATAAAATGTGCAAAAATATAAATTAAAGTAGCAAAATATATATGAATAAAATGTGCCGAAAATACAAATACAATGTGCAAAAAATTTAATTAGCAAAATATATGAATAAAATGTGCAAAAAAATACAAATATAATTTCCAAAACAGGAATAAAGTTTGCAAATTGTGTAGCTATTTCAACATATATTTTAGTTATATTGTTTGGGCATTTAAAAATATTTATTTGTATTTTTTGCACCTTTAATTGATATTTTTCACAATTTAAATTGATATTGTTACACCTTCAATTGATTTCTTTGCACTTTTAATTGACATTTTTGCACCTTTAATTGAAATGTTTATGTTTAATTGATGTTTTTACATTTAATTGATATATATATCTTTATTTTTTTTGTCCTTTTCTTCACAGTTTCTCCTCTTCTTTAAATCCTCAGATGATTTGCAGGTTCATGAAAACATTCCGACTTTAAAAACGTAGATTTTTTTTTAAACGTTTCCGTGCAGAAACGAAGCCTAATGAAGGACGAACTGCTCATGAAGCAGCTCTGAATCACGGCCGCCGAGCCCTGCAGGGTCAAGCATCCCATCATAATTAAATTCCCATGATTCTCTGTTTTCAGGGTGGGGGAGGCGGCTTGACAATTATGGAAACCAACAATCCAGAAAGGCCTCGAATTAAACGCTGCTTCTGGATTTAAATGGTGCACGACGAGCAACGAAACGAGAAACCACCCCGACCCAAACGAACCCGGCGGGGAGTCAAACGACACGACGTTTAGTCTGATTTAACGTCAGCAGTGGAGAAAATCTGCTTTATAGGCGGATTTACACCCTAGTTTTACCTCTAATGGAGGATTTTACTCTCAAATATTACCTTCAAGAGGTGGTGGAGATCAAAAATGGAGCTAAAACAAAGTAACTATTGAATAGTCATCATTTCTACACAAAAATGAAGAATCGTGTTGGTTTGTAGCTGCTGGACATAAAAAATGTGCTTTAAAGATGACGTATTTGTCTGCTTTTTAACATCAGTTGAGAAAATGAGCTTTTTAGTTGCTAATTTTAGGTTTTACTGGAGTATTTAGCTGCTAATAATCCAGATATTTCCCACAGGAAGTGGTAGAGACCAAAAATGGAGCTAAAACAAAGTATATATTGAAGTTTTGTTGCCCTCAAGTGGAAAAAACAAACATTTGCCCGTCTAAAGCTGTATTTGTATTGTTCTTTTTTAAAACTTTATCAGTAGGGAAAATGAGCTTTTTAGCCTGTTTTACTTGCTGATTTTAGGTTTTACTGGAGGATTTTACGGCCTTCTGGAAGTTTTTACAGCTAATGTTGCAGATATCTGCCTTCAGGAGGTGCTGGAGACCAAAAATTGAGCCAAAACAAAGCAAATATTGCTCTTAAATTCATCATTTGGACACAAAAACTAAGAATCCTGTTAGTTTGTAGCTACTGGATGTGAAAAATATGGTGTCAAATTATGTATTTGTCTATTTTTAACACTATCAATAGATGAATTTCAAGTCATTTTGGACAATTATTTGCTATTCCAGATGTGTAAAGTCCTTACATTTGACATTTTTTTGACTCACTTTGGACAGATTCTGTTATTTTGGACAGTTGTAAATCCCATTTAGATAATTTATGGCTCATTTAGACCAACTCTGGGTCACTTTACACCCATTTGAACCCATTTTGTCTGATTTATTGTCACATTAAACGTTATTTGAGTGGTTCTAGGTGAGTTTTCGTCTCTGTTTGGACGGCGGCCCACCGTCCTGGAATAAACGCTTGTTTACAGCCACGTTTAGCTGCAGTCGGAGGCTAAACGTATGCGGTGCAGGTAATTACGGCGCCTCGCTCTCGGCTACTGTTCTGACATTCGCTCGCTGAGCGGCGGCATCGAGGCAATTTGTGAACTCTGACACCGGCAACCTTTCCCACAACAAACCAACAGCGAGCGTTTCCACAAATTAAAGCTAAATGTCAGCGCACACGGGATTATTACAGCATTAATAACCTGGAAACGTCACGTGACACGCCCAGCACACGCGTGTTCAGAGAAACCAGACTCACAGCAGTGCACCTGGCGACCAATCAGGTGGTGATCTGCAGTCACATGACCCTGATGGAGAGACAGGTTTTACCATGTGGAGTTTATCATTGTTTTGGTTGTTTTGTCTCATTTTGTGTCATTTTCCAGTTTTTGGCTAATTGTTTGGATCGTTGTCTTGCTTCCCTCACTTTGTGTCTCATTTGGTTGCTTTGTCTCTCATTTTTCTCATTTCTTACATTGTTCTGTCTTGTTTCCTTTCATTTGTGTCTCATTTTTCTCATTTTGTCTCATTTTCCTCATATTTTCTCCATTTTTCCTCATTTTGTGTTGAATTTTTCACATGTTCCGTAATTTTGCTGATACTGCGTTTAGTTTTTCTTGCTTTGTGTCTCATTTTTCTAATTTTTGGTCTCGCTTTCTTGGATTTTGTCTCATTTTTCTAATTTTTGGTCTCGCTTTCTTGGATTTTGTCTCATTTTTCGTATGTTGTCTTGTTTTTCTCATTTTGTCCAATTTTTCCTCATTTTGTGTCTCATTCTTCAGAAAATGTCTCATTTTCTCATTCAGAGTGTGTTTTTGGTTGTTTTGTCTCATTTTTCTTGTTATATGTCTCCTTTCCCAAGTTTAGTGCTTTGTTTCCCTGTTTTTATCTCATTTGTGTCAGTTTGTGTCTAATTTTCCAAATTTTCTGTTTTGTTTTTCTCATTGTGTCTCAATTTTCAGATTTTGTCAATTTTTTCTCATTTATTGTATGTTTTTGGTTATTTTGTGTTTTGTTTCCCTTATCTCATTTTTCTCATTTTCTGTCTTGATTTATGTCTTGTTTTTCCTCATTTAGCGTCTCTAAAGTCTTTGTGGTTAATCTAAAGAGGTTGTGAGGAGTTTGTGGGGAACTTCCGGTTTGAGCCGCTGTGGGTCGGAACTTCGTTTTTTTTTGTTTTTTTTTGTTTTACCTTCGTCGTCATGGAGACTGTTGGCGTAAACGCTGCGAAGGCTAGCGACACGGTTTAGTTTCCACGCTCTACGCCTGGCTGCTGGCGGGAAGAAAACAAGGAGAGGGAGTAAAAAAACAGAGGACCAGGAGGTAGAAAGAGAAAAACAGGCGTCAGAAACCAGGTGAGAGGTGGGCGGGATTAATGATAGAGTGGGTGGGGCCAAAGAACATGACGGACAGGTCCGTTATAACAAACATCCTCATCAGATGTCAGTTTTAACTAATTCATAGTCTTTTTCTCTCACTTTGGATGTTAACTCACTGCTGGATCAGCATTTTTTGTGTCACCGTCTTATTTTTGCGTCTTTTTCTGTAATTTTTGCACCTTTTGATTTATTTTTGTATAACTTTTGCACTTTTTTGTCTCATTTTTTAATCATTTGTGTCTAATTTTGCACTTTCCTCTGTCATTTTTGTACCTTTTTGTCTTATCCTTACATTTTGTATAATTTTTGCACATTTTTATCTCCTTTTGGCACAAATTTGTGTATTTTTTGCACCTTTTTGTTTTATTTTGTCTACTTTTTGCACCTTTCGTCCCATTTTTCATCGTTCTTCTGAATTTTTTGTACCTTTTTGACTAAGTTTTGCACCTTTTTGTATAATTTCTGCAAAATTTTATCTAATTGTTTTATTTTTGCACATTTTTGTTTCATTTGTGCACCTTTGTGGATGAATAAAGTGATTCTGATTTGTGTGTAATTTTGGCTCATTTTTGCGTCTTTTTGTCATTTTTTGCACCTTTTTATACTATTTTTGCACCTTTTTTGTAATTATGTCAAATTTTTGCACCTTTAAGTATTATTTTATCAAACCTTTGCTTCTTTTTGTATTTCTTTTTCACTTTCCATATAAGTGTCTCATTTTTGCATCTTTTTGTCTCTTTTTTAAAACTCACTGTATATCATGTTGTGAATTTTTGGCTCGTTTTGGACAATTTTTGAAATTTCTTGAGTGATTTTGATCAATTTTGTGCCATTAAAACATGGAATAAAGTGATTCTAGGAAATGTTAACATTTTATTGAGGAGTCATTTTACCAGACTTTTATGTCACTTTTAACAATTATTTTGCTGTTTGTCTACAATTATTGACTCATATTTACAGGATCTGGTTAAACCAAGCTTAGACTGAAGAGATTTTGGTAGAAAATCCTTGTTTTCAGGTAAAATTAGTTTGATTTTCCTGATCATTCTGGTCCAGGAGGAGGAATTAAAGCTGCAGCGTCGCCGGTTTGTTTTATTTGCTGAGATTCTGACCTTTCCTGAATTATTCGCTCGATGGAAACAAGCTCGGTAACATTTAAAGCGCCGCCGTCGTTTCGTCTTCTGCAAATGTTGGTTTGGCTTCTCGCCGTCGCCGCGGGCAACCAGCGTCACGGCAGCGTGGAGGTCGGAGTCGAGGAGAAACAATCAGAGCTGCATGTCGACGCCGAGACCTTTATTTATTTCTGCTGCTTTCATTCAGTCCAGAACGAGACGGAAAATATTTAGTTTCATCCAAAATAAAACCATAAAAGTGGTTTTAGACTGCTGAGGATCAACTGGTCGTTCAGGGTCGATATTTGCTCATCATGAGACAAACTGATGAAGCCAATAAGGTGCAAAGAGACTACATTTGTTTCACTTTGTGTCATTCTTGTATCTTTTGTATCATTCAGTGCCATTTTCTTGTTTTTTGCATCTTTTTGCATGTCTCGTTATTTTTGTGGCGTTTTTGCATCATTTTCTGTTATTTGTGTAATTTTCTTAGCGTTTTTTGCCCCTTTTTATATAATTCGTCTTGTCTTTGCACCCATTTCTCATTTTGCATATTTTGCTTATTTTTATTTAAATTTGCACCTTTTTTTGATAATTTTGTCTTACGTTTGCATATTTGTGTCATTTTTGCAATGTTCGGTATCATTTTGTATCTTTAGTTTATTTTTGAAATTTTGAGTAATTTTTGCACCTTTTTGTGTAATATTGTTTCATTTTTGCTCCATTTTGTCTCTTCTTTCACCTTATGGTTTCATTTTTGCATTTTTTGTATAATTTTATCTAATTTTTGCAATTTTTTGGTCATTTTAACACAATTTTGTCTCATTCTGCATACTTTTGTATCATTTTATCTCATTTCTGCAATTTTGGTGTCACTTTTGCACAGTTTGTCTCATTTACACATTTTGGACAATCTTCTGCACACGTTTGTGTCACTTATCTAATTTTGCTTTTCTGGTCAACTTTTGGCACATCTTGTCTCATTTTGCACCAAATGTATGTCTCAATTTTGCATATTTTTGTTTCATTGTTGCACCTATTGTGTCATTTTGACATATTCTATAATTTTGTGCCTTTTTGTTTTCATTTTTCTTATAATTCTATGTATCTTCTGTGTACTTCTGGTACATCTCTCTGTGGCAGCTGCTGGTTTTACTGCCTCCATTTCTTCAGCCGGGAGCTTTAAGTGACTAATTATAAATAATCCGCGTATTTGAAAATCTTTATCAGCTGTGTCACTTTCATATTCAATAAGCGATCAGTAACAGTCGTCCCAATTTAGCCATAAGCACTGAGCGCGCTCAGTACCGTGAAGGATCGGCGTGTCACGGAGAGCGGCGAGTAATTCATGAGGGGGAACGCCTCCGTGAGCTGCCCAGGTACAGACACACAACCTCAGACACAACGAGTCCTGTAACCGTGACGACGAGGAGAGAAACTCAGAGATCTCAGTGGCAGAATGACTCAGACAGAATAAACCAAAGAGACGAAAACACACAAAATATGAAAAATAACACAAATAGACGCAAAAACTAGAGAAAAACGAGCAAAAATCAAAAACTGTGCAAAGAAATGACACAAATTAACAGAATAAAACACCCCAAATGATCAACTCATGCAAAAATATACAAAAAATGAGAAAAAGGACATGACATGAACAAAGATGCAAAAACGAGAAATGAACAAGGAAATCTGCAGAAAGACAGCCAATAACAGTAAAAGTTGCAAAAATGAAACACAAAGAATAAAAAAATGACACAAACTGACAAAAAATATGCAGAAAAAAGACAAAATAATGGAAAAAAGTGCAATATCAAAAAATGCTAGAACAGTCAGTGTATAAAATGACACCAAATGCTGCAAATGAAAACGAACAAAAATATGCAAAAATACAACACTAAAACACATAAAATGTCAAAATGACTAAAAAAAGCGAGAAAGACCAGAAAAAGATGAAAATATTGATGTCATTCTGCAGAACTTTAGACAAGTTTTGTGTTTCAGGAACGTTTTAACACATTTAGAAGGACTTCTGAGTCCTTTAAAGTCATTTTTCTGAGTTCTCTGAGTGATTTTATTCACATTTCAGGTATTCTGTTGAAACTGTAAACTCGTTTAGTTCAGAATAAATCAGAATATTTCTATTTGATCAGACATTTAAAGGAGGCGTGTAGAACTCAGATCTGCAGACAGAAGACTGAACAGCAGCAGTCCATCCGTCACCACGACAGCCAATCGCCTGTCAGCCTGCTAGCCTGTTGCCGGCGGTGATGGGAGACGGACACATCTGGCGGTACAAACATCCTGTTCACCAGACGAAAAACCAAAGCTGGAGGTTGACTGGATCTGGACTGGTTTAGACCGGATCTGGACCGGTTTAGACCAAATCTGGACCGGTTTAGACTGGATCTGGACCAGTTAAGACCAGATTTGGACTGGTTTAGACTGGTTCAAAACTAGTATTTAGAGTGTTTCCAACTATGAACAGCAGTATAAGTACATGATAAGTGGTACTACAGATTGTAGTATAAATACATGATAAGTGGTAATATAAACGGTAGTATAAGTACATGACTGATACTACAGATTGTAGTATAAATACATGATAAGTGGTACTACAGATTGTAGTACAAGTACATGATCAGTGACATCAGAGTGTTAACATGCACCTCATGCTGTTTGGTCCTCTGCTAGCGGTGAAGCTAACATCGCTATCTGACGGATAAAATGGCGGCAGGTTTGAGTCGGTGCATGTAAACAGGAAGCAGGAAGAAGACAGCAGGAAGTGACGAGATGAAGGGCTGACAGAATGACAGGATGGAGAGATCCTTCCCTCACCGAGGAGAGGAGTCTCAGACGATCACATGACTGCGTTTCCCAGCCCCGGTCCTGGTTCTAGACTGGTTTTAAACTGGTATTACACGGAGTCTTGGATCGGTTTTACAGAGGTTTAAATCTTGGTTTTGGGCTGTTTTTTTAATGCTGGTTTATAC